>NW_008625423.1:0-41609 GCF_000691845.1 Merops nubicus | reverse complement strand
CTTCACACCCTTTCCCAAAAGTGGCAGGCACTGACACCCTCTTTTTCTGGAATTACCATCTCTATCCTGTAAAAACTATGAAATGACCTACATAATGTAAGTCAGACAAACTTCTAAGAAGTTTCTGCTTGAGCTGGGGAAATAACAGAAAAACTCTCCACATTAATATTTTATGTCGCAATGTCAGAAAATGCATTTATGTGTGTGCATGTGTATATGTGTGTATATATATATATATATATGAACATTTGCAAATCATTTCCCTTGCTCTGTGAGCTGGAAAGATAACGAAGAAAAGTTATAAGATAACATTATACTGTTGGTCACAGAACTGTTTTGAGGTTACTATCCAGCTTGTTGCCCTCAGCACAGAAGAGCTGACTTTACATTCTTTCTACTCCCAAACCCATCGTGTTAAACACAGGACCAAACCACAGGCACAGAACTGAGAAGCACAGGAGAAATGGAAAAGCAATTCAAGAACCTGGCATTTGACAGCAAGATCTTGAAAAATTATTTCCTTGGATTCAACAGAATTTCTTCTTCCCCTGCTCCAGACAGGGCTCTGCTAGCAGACGGTTTGGGCCACTGTGGTTGATCCAGCTGTTGAAATCCCAGCCAGCTCCTGAGTGAGTGAAAAACTAATCACAAACTGCCTTCAGAATCTTCTGCTTTCCTGAGTACTGCGTCTCCTCACCCAGGCAACGTACTGCCCATCACCAAATCAATCAACAGACAGCTTATTCCAGCTGAAGCCTTGAGTAGGTGCCTCAGTCTCCTGGCCCCATGCTATGCTGTGATTGCAGGACCCCTTGATCCTCATTTAGTAGCACACCCATGCCTCCAGATGTCATTGTCCCTTACCATGGGGATCTTAGCATGCTGGTAGAGTCACACATACTAGTTTGATGAGTCCTATCTGAGACGAGATGATCAAAGGATGTTGTGGGGGTTTGTATCAGCATTTTAAGACTCCAGCAAGTCAACCCTCAGTTGCAGCAGAGTATCTTTAGGATGCATGTCAGGGCTAGGGCATAATTTTCAAAAGCACCACAGGCATGAGGGACTCAGCTTGAAAGCTGGGAGAAAAGTCTAAATGGAGAATGTCTCTCCAGGGGCTCCTATATTTGGTAAGGGAAATTCTTTTGATATTGCTAGAGCTTTACTAGTAAAGCTTCTTGGTCTGCTAATCTAGTAGCATGAACATGAGCCAGATTGGCTCCATCAGGGAAAAGCTTCTGAAAAGCTTCTTTCTTGGTCTGCCCACTAGCTTTCTGCCAACACAACACTATTGATTTAGGACCAGAGCTATTTGCAGACCTGACTGACTGTCATGGCTGGCTGCTATCTTTGACCAAGAGACCAAGGGGCCAGGAGGCACTTGCTCCAGCCTTTGATTTGATGGTGGGCAGTGTATTGCCTGTGCAATGAGGCCATGGTGCTCAAGAAAGCAGAGCTTGCTGGAGGCATTTTCTGATGTGTTTTTAGCTTGTTAAAGAGCTGGTTGTGATTTCAACAGTAGGTTGCAAAAGCTAATCATAAGAAGTCAATTCTGCCCACTCCTTCATCTCTGTGTTAAGTATGGCTGTGCACCCCAAACACCAGCACCAGCCCCGAGGCAGCCCTGGGTTCAAAGCCTGAGACAGAATTCAGGTTCTTGAATTATGATCTTTCATACCCCTTAGCAGTTTCTGGCCATCCTATCCCCAGATCCTCACCTCTAATAGAATGGAGGACACTTCAGGGCAGAGGGTGGCAATGTGTGTGCCCTCTCTGTGCCACCTCTTGCAAGACTGATCTGGATTAAAAGGGACCAGTGTTTTCCTGGTCGGCTGCCCACCCTGGCTCGCTGCAGGGGTGTCCCTGCTGTGGCAGAGCAGGGCACCTCAAAGCCACTCTATCTCTTCCAGCTGCACAAAGAGCCAAGCTCAAGCTCGCCCTGCCATATGGCTCTGCTGCTAATCCCATGGAAACGGCAGAGATGTGGAGGCTGGACGTGTGGCTTTAGCAGTTTAAACATAAGCCCAGCTAGGACCTACGCTGAAGTTCTCGCTCTGACATAGCAGCGAATATGAGGATACCTGTGGCTGGCACATTTGGGGTCCTCATGCCACAGAGGTGGCCCCAGCTGCAGCCCTCCAGAGGTCCTTCTTGCTCATATGTTCTGCAAACTCTTCTCCAATGATTAGGTAAGAGGAATTGCCCATTTACTTTCATTTCAGTTGTGCGTGACTGGATCAAAAGATGTACACTCTTTGCTTCAGTTGTGCATGTTGGTCTAATGTAGCCCAGATGGCTATTTCATCCCAGCCTTTCTAGTTATCCGTGGACTTCCTATTTAACTTTCCTAAAACAAATACTCATAGGCGTATATTAATTCAGGGACAAGAACTGCCTCAATCAATATGTTGAGGTTAAGTTTCTATACCACAATAGGTCCTATGTATATAATTTCTATTTTTATTACCCCACTGCTACCCTCAAATATACAAGCAATTTCTTTAAAGAGTTTACTTTGGCTTTTTCCTAGATTTAAACAAATTACACCTCTCCCAATTACTAGATTTACAATATGCAGATATTCTTTCATTGACCTTTCAGTTAATCCCTTCGGCAAACTTTGGCTGAATATTAGTAATTTTGCAGTGCTACCAAGGAGCCCAAGTGTTTGACAACACAATATTGAACCATCTCTCTGATCGTGTCTTGGGTATCCAGCGGAGAATAAAATTTTTTGTTGAATTTAAGTGCAAACCTGCAACCAACATGTGAACACAGAGTGGAAAAGCTCCAGAGACCAACGAGACAAGATAATGAGACTTCTCAGTTTACAACTACGCTGTCTTTCGAACTGGAGCTGAAGGATGGGTGCTGTGATTTGGCTCAGGTGCTGCCGAAGGCAGCAGGGCAGAAGGAGTCTGAGGAGGGCAGTGCCTGGCTCCAGGCTCAGACATGCCAGAAGGGACATGGGAAGTCACTGTTTAATCTGTCTGGCATTTGATTTGAGCTTTTGGCCCTTGTTTGGATAATGTGATTGCAATTCCTCTTGGTACACTTACAATAGGAACATCTGAAACTCAGCTGCAGCCAGGAAACAGACGTTCATTTTGGGTAATCTGATTTTAGCTTCGGTGATTAGCTGCTCCATTGTCAATGGCCAAATCTAATTGTCATTGTAGTTTCTCTACTGGAGTCAATATCTGCTAGCATCTTACAAGCCAGGTTTTGCTTCACACCTTCTTTTCTCAAGTAATGTCTCCCAGGGCATTCACAAACAGAGAGGAGGTGATTTCAGACCTAAGCATGAGGAAACTGGTAGCAAGCACAGGTCAGTTTTTCTGAGGCATAAAGTGAGCCACCTTTCAACATTCTCAACATTAATATTGGCCTGAAAATCTTATATATTGCAAAATACATATATCTTTAACATTCCTAACATAAACATACTTTACATGACATATTTTAAATGCTGCTTTAAAGAACCAGATCCTCTCCAGCACTTTACTCCCATACTTTTATGTGTGTGAATGACTGCTCCAGAAATCAGTGTGAAACTGGGATTAGATGGATCTCCCAAGTTCCACTGGAGATTATTTTTTGTTTGTAAACCAGTTTTTTCCAGAGTTTGTTTGATTTTTTTTTTTTTAAGATAGCAAAACAATTTATGACAGCTTTTCCTTCTTCTGCCAACCCTGTTAAATCAAAAAGCTGGTTAGAAATACAGACTTAACTTAAATACAGATCCTTAGCCTGGGAGGAAACCTAAACAGCAACCATAGTATCAGGACAAGTTTCTTCTAAAGGCATGTTCTTTTTGGTTGGGCTTCTGCACCAAATGAAGCTTTAGATTCAGTTCCATAGCCCATCTTCCAGGCCCCCCAGCTGCTCCCAGGAGAAACTGTTCCAGTGCTTTCCTTGGCTAAGAGTAGAAATAAAATGCTGTGATGTCTTGGAAGAGCAGATGAAAGACAGCCTGCTCTGTTGTGTGCGGTAGGATATCGTTGCTAACACCACATGTGTATAAAATGGCATCTGGACAGCCCCACTCAACAGCCCAACAGCCTTTGGTCTCCCCACCCCTGGAGCGTCCTTTGTGAAACCCTTAAAAGCTGGTTAAAACCCACCCCTGGTCCATGCTTCAAAGAAAACCCAAAAAAAACCACACGTGACAAAACAATTGCTTTCCAATGAAATGACCTTGGACTAACTGGAAAAGCGGGAACAGCGTGCAAAAGCCCTCAATATAGCAACAGAAGAGTTTGCCTGCACAGATTAAAGTCCACCCGTCTGTCAATATTTCTCCAATTTCTAGGCCACTGATGTGCTTGCCTATCGCCCGCACTGAGCTGCGCCAGACCCTGCAGGTGAGCACACACTGTCTGTAGCTGCTGGGATGGATGGGTGGATGGAGGCAAGGACCTGCTGGGCTGGGTGCCAGCCCCACCAGCCTGCTAAAGTTTCTAGGTGGCTAAACCACTCCTACCTCATTATTAAAGAACCTGAATGAGGCATCTTGTTTGTCTATAATGGCAGGGGTAAGGCTGGGGCTGGCCTCAGGTGCTTGGGCCTGGGCAACGTTTTCCCCATCACTTGAGGACTGCTCTGTTTGCTCCCATCCGTCCCCCATCTGGCTGCCATGGGCGAATTACCACCCTCTTGGTGGCAGCATGTGCAGAGACGGTATGGGAGCAAGAGGGAACAGAAGAGAGGATACAGGATTTTGAGGGCTTATGAGATAGTCTTTCCAAAGGAAGGATGGGAAGATTGTTTCAGTCCAAAACTTCCATTGGTATAGGCCTTGGCAAAGAGCCTTGGCTAGAAATGCAAACTGTAGCTTGGCTTCAGAGTCACTGTGCATCTCCTGGGCAGTATATATACTTTCAGTTGCTGTGGCTATAAGAAGAATTGTTAATTAGTCAGTTTTCTGGGTAAACAATGAATATGCATGCTATGATAAAATCCAACCGCAAATTTGCTGGTTAGAATTTCTGTCCCTTAAATGACATCTTTGTGAACATGTTTTCCAGATCCCTTCTCTGACTTACCCATGCCAAACCACCCGGTACTTTGGAGGGCGTAGGCTCATGCAGGGCGAGAAGTGCAAGAAGACAGCACAGCATTTTAGGTGACTCTCACCAGTCCCTGCATTAACAGCAGAAACCTGCAAGAACTTGGATTACAAGTGTTTGATGCATCCTGCACACACCTGTAATGATGGCATAGAAATTTAATAAATGTTAACGGTGTTGAAAAGAGGAGTCAGGTTTCTTACTGTTCTCTGTTATGCATATTATCTAAGATTCACTTTTCTTTATTGCTGTGTTTTTCTTTCCTCTGTTTTAACTCAGCCTCACAGGCCATTTTTAGCCAGCTTACTGACAACTGATTTAATCGGTGTTATAGGGATGAACTCTGATGGCACAGCGTGAGCTGCCTGGAGCTGGCAACCAGTCGTAACATAGCCCACTTCATTTTCCTTCTCTATTTATTTCCGTAGTGTTGAGTGATGGTGCTCTTCTTTAAAAGTGGATTGGCTTTGGATAGCAACAGGACCCTACACAGTTTTGAGAGTTTGTTATTGCTTTTAATGAACATCACTGGAGTGCCAGGTAAGAATTTAACTCACAGTTGGAAATCAAGAGGCCATCAGTCCTACATCCAGCTTGACTGGGCAGACTGAGTCAATTCTTATTTTGGTACCTCCATGTGGAAGAAGACAGGGCAGGCACAACACCAAGGAGCTGGAGGCAAAGCAGGTCTCTGGGAGGCTTGTGTAGGATGCTGGGAAATGGACTCTGTGCTGGGCCACCTTGCACCTGGGGACAGAGTTGACCAGTCCTTGCAAGGTGTTGGCTGGTGAGAATGATGTATGTGGGTGGTGCTGAGCCAGTGGTGTTACCAGCTCCTCTGGCCTGTGATCAGTATCTTGGAAGCATTAATTTTAGCACCAGAAAGTGAGTTTGTGTTAACAGGAAGTATTCAGAGAGCACATGACTAAAAAGGAGGGTGATCACTTCTGAATTGTGAAATAAATTAAAGGGGCTTGTATATTGTCTTTCTTTGGTGGTACTTGCAGACAGCAGTTCTACAGCAGCACTTGAGTTTCCTCCCTGGAAATATGGTGTAGACCACAGGAAATTGCTAAGTCTAAATAAACGGGCTTATTAACCAAATAGGAAAGCTACCAAGTCCGCATTCCTTGTGATCACATTTCCCATTACATTCTGGTAACTGTCTGAAACTCAAGCAAAAATCCTGAAACTCCAAGTAGCTGGAGCCACGTGGACCGTCCCTGACTGCAGCACAGCTGCATAAGGATGTGAAGAGGGACCGAAACATTGAGTCATGTAGCCTTACTAACAGATATCTTGCCCAGCCATCACAGCACGGGATCTCGGATGGCTCTGATTACCCAAAATTTTGGATTGCAACTCTCCCCTTTCCTTGCCATTTTCTTACATCCCTTACATTGTTATGGAGGCTAACTTCATACTGTGGAGCTAATTGCTGCTGGCAGGTCAGAATGTGGTCCTTGTCATGTACCAGAAATCACTGCAGCTGAGCATCACTGCTTCTGAGATTTCACCAAAATGACTTCACTCACCTGGGAAACATTGCAGGTGATGGTAGGATTGCATTAACTTAATAATGCCATGAGGGGAAAAACAAAACCGGGGGAGGCAGGCACAAGACGCTGGTAATGGCAACTGTCATAAGACATTGGAAAAATATCATGCTGAAAAAATGTTGGTTTAAAGCCATTTGATTCATTGCTTCCTTCCTTGGAAATGTAAAAGATGTGGAGAAAAATACCCTAGAAATAGAACAGAACAAGGCAGTATTCCCTTTCAGGAGTAAGAAAGAACCTTTTGCTACCATAGTGCAGGCAATGATTGACTAAAAGCCATCATCAAAGTTTAATATCTGAGAACAGTACTGGCCAGCACTTCTGTACCTCTGCACAACACTCCAGTAATCAGCTGTTTGATTTTGCCGGTAGTCCTCTGGGAGCACAGCTGCTACTGTATGGACAGAAAAACACAGATCCTATAGCTTCATAGGAACTTGGGCTTCCCAGGTTACTGAGAAGTGGTCCAACAACACACTAAGGTCCTGTACTAAATGGATCAAGCTCCATCTGAAAACACATCAGCTTCTTTTGTCCCCACTGCTCCAACTAGGAAGCTGACCCATAGCCTCCATGTCCTTGGACAGCTAAAAAAGTACTTAAAGATAGCAGCTGCCCAAGCCATGCTTCAGTAGGCTGGAGGACCCATGTGGTCCTGTGTATTAAGAGCAGACTGGGGCAGTGAGAAAGCCAGAGGGGTGGGGGTGCTCTTCAGGAAGCTCTTGAGGTGTCATTCCCCTCATTACCCAGGTCAAGACGCTGCTCAGCTGTGCTGCATCTCCCATGACTGTGCTCCTGGGTTTCGCTCCTCTGCAACCCCTGGTGAGGACAGGAGGTGTGCATGCTGCCAGCTCCTGCCTTGCTATGTGTCGGGATGTGTCTGACACATGTGCTGAGGCCCAGGAACTGAAGTCCTCATGGTCTGGACATGTTAGACATTGCCTGCGGCTCCTGCCTTGCACTCTTTCCAGGCTTAGTTCATCCTTTCCAGCTGCTTGTAGCCAGAACTCAACACATACCTCTGGGTTACATCTTGCCAGTGGCTTGAAAAATAATATTGACAATTCAAATTTCTACTGGAAATGGCTCCTTAGTTATTGCACGGCCTGTCACACCGCATTGGTGATTTACAGCCTGACAATAACTGAGGCACCTACACCTTTCCCATCCTCTACTCCTTTTCATTCCTGGTTTATTGTAGGAATCCTCTTTTATTATCCCTGATATCCTGAATTCCCGCTTTTCATTCCAGCTCTTTAAGTCCCATCTGTTACCTGTGCCTTCAGAAGAGTCACCTTGTTATCCTTGTCCAATATCCCATTCTAACCCAGCAATATTCTGGAGCTCTATGTTCCAACAAGACCTTTTAAAGTAACTTTTGCGTTTTGTGTCAAGACTATTTATGAAGATATTAAAAAAGAAAAAAATCTTTTCCCAGTCTAATCTCTTAATTCACCATCCATACTTCATGAGATTTCTCACTGAGATGCCCTCTTCTCCACTTCAGCAAATAATTGCCCTTAAGTCCTCCCATTAGTTGGTTCACTAGAGTCTAGACAGATAGATCTGCGATCTGTAACATTTCCATCATCCGTACAATCTGCTTCTTATTAAAGAAAAATCTCCACACATACCATTTTATGCCATTTTCCAGTTACCTCCATGCTTGTAAGTACATTTCCCAAGAAAATATAGTTTAAATTGTGCAGAGCCTTCCAGAACTGGAATTTATGGGTGTCGGGGAAATAGTCCAGGGATTACCTAGCTTGTTTTCCTCTCCGCTCCTTTTTTAAACATAGGGCTTTCATTCTCTTAATTCCCAAGCTGTCCAGTGCTGTTCCTGACATGAGGGATTTACTGCAACTCATTACTATCAAATCTTCACTTTTGCAGAGCGGGTCTTCGAGGAAAACTTGAGCAGTCTGAGCTCTCAGAATACTGCTTCTTCCCTGGCACCTCATGGTATTTGAGGATAACACGGGTGGGTAAATGATACAAAAGTTGGGTTGATGGAGCATATTTGAGTAGGAGTCTACACCTTGCAGGGAAAAGACAAGGCACAGAAGAGGTGGGAAAGAGGTGGGAAAGAGCATGGCTTTTCCAGGATGGCAGAGGGCCAGCCGAGAGGCTGTCTCAGGTCACCTGCAAGCATCCACCACTTTGCTCATCATCCTGGGATGAGCTGTGCTGGTGACATGCACCCAGCTCTGTGTCATCCCATGCAGCACATGGCTGTAGACAGCAGAGCCAAGCCCTGCGTCACTGAATGAGAGCAAATCCCTGGCTCTGCCAAAGAGGAAATGAGTTGAGGCCTTAAAGACAACAGTGGCACTCCACTCTTCCTTCTTGGAAAGGAGCTTTGATGTGCAGCTATCTCTCTGTCCAACTAGGGAAGCAAGGCTAAATGAGGGCTGTCCTGCTGGAAGGCTGCTGGCCGTGGCCTCAGCCACCGCACAGCCCAGAAGTGGAGCTCTGGGGGTGGACTCGACGGGACTTGGCTGACATTCACCTCGCCACCCTGCAAGCCCCTCCAGAGTCAGCCTCTCCAGCCGCTTTCTTAAGAGCTGGATCTTGACATTGATTTCAAAGGGGGTTTGAATCACTTGCAATTTTGTATTACAGTCACGTTACGCTTGAAGGCAGAAGTGTCCACGAGGGTTGTTCAAATGCTATTTTTGCTCTGCAAACAAAGGAGCCTTTGATACCAAATGAGTGACTATATCCCCCAAGTATGCTGGCCTGTCTAAATATGGAGATATTAGTAAGCATTTATTTTTATTGTCTGAAAAAGGAGGAATTACTGTTTCTTTTTTTTTTTTTTTCTTTTTTTTTTTTTTAATTTTAATGGAGAGAGGGGAAAAAAGTCTTTCGGACAAGAATGTTTTTTTTTTTATTTTCCCAAGAAAAAATACTTCTCTGTATGCAACACTGCCTTTGCCTCTGCAACAAAAATATTCTTTCAGGATATTTTCATTATGTCCCCTGGGGGGACATCATCATCAGCTGTTCTGCAGATGTTTTAGTCTTTCTTAATCATACTTTCTCACTAGCCACAAGATCTGATTCAAAGCTGAAGAATGTAATTCCATCCGGTACAACTCTTCTGAGTCCCCAGGAAGCATTTGTTTTTTGCAGCTTTCAGACACAAATGTAATGAAAAGATAAACTGAAATAAACTCAATTACAGTGTAGGTACATATGTGACATGCCATTGGCAGTCAAGAGCTACTGGCATTGCTACTAGGAGATACACGTTCAGGAGTTTATCTCATGGGTTTCATGCATCAGGTTGAAGTTTATAACTCTCCATGGGGCACACAGAGTTCTTTGCTATCCTGAATACTTGTCATCAAAAGCTGTTCTCACCTCACTGCCCACCTCTTTGCCTAGGCCATTTATGAGTCTATTGAACAGCCTGTCCCAGCATAGGTTGCAAAAGTCTCTTGGTGACCTACCTCCACTGCAAAAGGTTACATTTTGCTTTCTGTCTTGTAACCAACCCTCCAGTTTCCCCAGGGTTCTGTTAAGTTTTGTCACATGCCTTTGGTCAGGGAGCCCTGGCAAGGTGGTCTGATTCTCTGCATCTGTCAAGAGTCAGTGTGCAGGGGTTCCTCTGTGATGCAGGAATCTGCCTTTACTCCAAACACCAGACTTTGGCTTTTAGACTGAAGTTCTCCATCGAAGACTGTTTTCCCCATTGCCCCACTCTCTGCTTAGTCATTTAGTCCTGCATGTAATAGAGGTAAACTGCTCCTTAATCAAAACCATACCCCCTGCATCCATTTCCTATTGTATAATAACAACAACTCATCACATACTTCTGCTCTTAAAAGTAAATTGGCTGTGCATGTCTCAGGGAGTTTAGGCAGGACCTTGTGTGGTGGGGCCCAAGCTGTGAATGAGGCCTCTGGGATCCTCCCCAAAGCCTAATGTGCATATGACAGCCCTTCTGCACAGCTCAGATCATGTCTGCTGCACACATTGCCATCCTGACTTTTTCTTTGCTCCATCGAGAGATGCAGTCCCAAACTAACACAACAAAAAGTAGGAAAATGTTTGGGAGAAAAAAAAAAAAAAAAAAAAAGCTCTGCCTATTTCTAGAAAAGCAGGCTGGGGATCTTTTTGAAAAGTAGTTTTTTTTCATTACGTTCTGTAAAAACGGAAATAGTTTGTTTTCATTGTTCTTTTTTTTTTTTTTTTTTTTTGGAGGTTTGTTAAGTTCAACATATTTCTCTTGGTTTTATTCATAAAGGATCATGTCCTACAAACACCTGAGCATGGCAGACTTTTATGGGGAGTGGACACCTACAGTTTTGTACACACTCTTACTGTTAACTTCCTAGAAACAGAGCAGCCAAATTTTTTTTTTTTTCAGAAGGAAGAAAAAAAAAAAGATCCTGTTTCTGTGGATGTTGAGAATAAATATTTTTTAAAATGGATGCCAAATGTTAGGCTTACAACCTTGATAGCTTGGCCATGCTTCCTAAAAATGCAGATGAAGGGAAAACTCTAAGAATTTTCTTCATGTTTTACCCTGTGTTTTCCCAGTTATCAGACTCCTGGGATTTACAGTTTTGGGAAGAAGGATGTCGTTTGGCCTCTTGGCTTTGCAGAGCCTGAGAGCGCATGAGGTGTCCTTCTGCCATACTGGAGACAAGGCCTACCACCTCCTTCCCACTCCCCCATCCCCTCCACTGGGCAGAGCACAGCAGAGTGATCACAAGTAAGGCTGAGATCACAATGCCACTGGCATCCTGGGATGAGCTGAGAAAGCCTAACACTGCCTGTAAGGACTCATGTGCCTGGGCTGGAGAAGTGGCTGGGAAATGTGGTCCTGCTGGGCTGGTCTCAGCTGATGTGGCCATTCACGTTTCTCTTTTTCTCTGCTACATGTAGACATGTGAAAGTACCTTCCCAAGGCTCCGTACTAGTCTGTTCTGAGCACATTGGCAAAGTTTCATTCTCCCCAGTCATCTAACTGTTTCTTCCTCTTCAAATACATGTTGCCAGCCAGCTGGGATAGCGGGACTTATTTCTGTGTCTGTGCCTTGGCATTTTGCTACTGCACTGGGGTAGTGACCCCACCCATTCTTGCCTTCCCCAGGACAGAATCACAAAGGAGTGCAAACATCTAAACGCTCAAAAATATAAGGTAAAATAAAATTTTTCTGCAGTTTATTTTTGTCTCCAGTCTACCCCTGATGTGGGACGAGAAACCCCCATAAGTGGACGGCAGAATATGTGGATTATTCGAGCCTGTGCATGGTTCCCATTACCACCAACGTAGCTCCAGGGGCTGCAAAGTCCCACTAAATCGGAAAGGGAAGGTTTCCTGATGTGGTAATGCCTGTAATTGTTTGGGCACCTGCTCACATACTTCCACAGGTCTCAGTCAGGAGGATAAAGAACCACAAACCATGGGAAGAAAGCATATACATTGGAATGTAAGAATTGTAGAGAGATTTTTTTTTTCTTTGCAAAGGAAGAAGGTGCAGGTAAGTGAAGAAAGGAATGCAGTTTCTAATTTCTTATGACATCTGATTATTCAAGTGCATAAGAGGCACAGCAGGAAAAAACCCTAACCTGCAGCTTGTCAGGGTACAGTGCTATTATCCCATAGGAAGTACAGACCATTTATTTTGGTACTATCCCTTTCTGATTTATAACTCCCATGTAAACTCCGTGCAGACTTCACAGAGCAGGACTGTGGCAGGTCCAAGGATTAGAGTCTTTACTGTGCAGTTAAATTAAAACAAACCTCATATTTGCCAAGGGCAGTCTCCAATTTTTTTTCATAAATAGGAAGTGCAGTGAACTTCTTCATGGAGACTTCACTTACAATCTTCCTCATTTTATTTCCCCTTCATCTTAAAATAGAGCTTTTAGGCTGAAAGTTGATGGTTCCACTTTGTACATGGAAAGCAAAACAGAACAGTGTGAGATGAAATGTAGGAACTAGTCCAGAATGACGCAAGGAAGAAAACAGATTCAGCTGCAAATGCTGAACCAGTCAGGATGTGAAAATCATTTCTCTCCTTCCAGCCGAAACAAAAATGTAACTGAAAAAATCCTGAGCGTCATGAGCAATAGTCCCAGGATCAGTTGTCAGAAAAGGGTAAACATATGAAGTTTGTGTTAGGAGCTGTTGGAGGCCAGACACGAAGAACTTATTTGCTAATTGTGCCATATATTTTAGAAGTCTTTCTCATTTATTCTAGTCCCATACATACACACTGATTCTTTTCCTCTGAAGAGCTGTTCACCCCACAGAGAACCACATTTCAATGTGCATGCATTGTAAAACCACTATAGGAAGAGTGTTTAGTGAACAGTTAATGACTTCCTTAAAAGGATAATACAGTTAACAGTTGAGAGGATGTACAGCTAAATATGGCCCTTATAATACTTAGCAGATTCCATTAAAAAACAGGCGTGCAGGAAGTGTCTAGTTCCTATTAGAACTGATTGTACACAGTTGCATGGGAAGAAATAAATTTAGTGTACAGAATTTTACATCACATCCTTTGAAAGCAGTGAAATTCTCTAGAGTCCACAAATCTGTGCATCTGGTCCACATACACATACGTACACACATGAACAGTTAACTGGCATGCAATTACTTTAAAGGAAAATGTGCACCGACAAGTCAGAGCCTATGCATGCTGAAGCAAATAGCAATGTTCTTCTCACTGCAGCAGTCCAGGGTTTGGTTGCACCTGGATCTGTAGGTTAGGCTCTCCTCTTACCGATACCACACTCCATGTCTGTTCAAAGGAGGGGGAAATCTGCTCCTGTAACTTCTGTGTTAGAAAAATCAGTCCATTCTCTTCTTTGATCTAATTTCCTATTTTGGAAATTAAAGCAAAGCTAATGCCCAAATTTCCTTCATTAGATTAATCATTTTTTATGAACAGCAACTATGCATTCAGTCTTACTCAAGTGAACTGATTTTATGGGATTCTGCATGTTTCTTTTCAAGGTATTTTCAAGAAAAAGATCTGGAGCCAGAATCATCTAGCATTGAAAGGTGGCTGTTCACAGGAGCCTGAAAAGCCTTTCTCAACCGTATTTGAAATGATTTTTTTAATTCATTTACAAGGACATCAGAGAATCAATTTGCCTCTAGCCACTGACACTGCCACAGTCCTGAACTAGTGGGTAAAGCCAAGAAAATGACTCAGAGCATCAAGACAAATCTGTGATGAACTCCAAGGCAAAATTACCTACAAGAAGCCTAAAGAACCAGACTCAGAAGATGTTCACAAACCCAAACCCAAGTGTTTTATTCTCTAAAGAAGACTCACTTCCCACCAACATTCAGTGAAACTTTGGCTCTGTGCTGTGAGGATACCCCAGGTGGGTCCAGAACCTTAGAAGGAGGGAGGTTTCAGGCATTTGGGCTGCCTGTGGACAGGGTGGGCTCTTGCCTTTGAGGGAAAGCTTAGGCTGCTCTGTAGTTGTCATCAGGGACAAAGGTGGTGTGCTCCTCATGATGCTCTGTGGCCTGGGATCTGAGAAGTCATCAAGGAAAGAAATATTTAAAGTCAAATATCCTTGAAACCTCTTACTATGCAGCACCTCAAAATAATCCCCATCCTTTGTTGCTCAGTCTGTCATCATACCACAGATAAGTCCTTCTTTGGCAGGCAACATGACTCTGGTATTGAATTTTTTTTCATATTCTAAGGAGAAAATTAAGCCAGTATGGCAGACCCATCTGGGCTCACAGTACCAGAAAGTAAGAGGGAAGTGAAGACTATCACTATTGCAAAGAAGAAGGTTTGAAAAATGAAGTGGACTTTTTCTTTGTGAGGTCTAGGTTTTATATTGTATTTCTATTACTACAGATGGTTTTGTGTGGAATATGATGAGTATCCTGCTGTGCTGGAAGAATTATGTTCAATTTAAAAGCCTGAATTTCCAGTGTACAGGTTTTGTAGGAAAAAAATAAACAGTTTCACACAGGAAATGAGCAAAAGTCTCTCTGCAGCACACAGCATTTACAAATCATTGATTTGTCATCTGATATTTAATGGACTACCTTGCATCAAGAATATGGAGAGAAAAAGTGAAATTAAATGAATGACACTATCCAGTATCTCCTACCAGGGCAGAATTAGTCTTTGTTCTGACCAAAGCTGCCTGTTCCAGGCAGTTCCAAAGTCCCCTAGCTGGCATATGGGGTTGTTTCCACTGGTATCTGCTGGCTTTAGTGTAAGCCTGGATGGCAAAGCCTCCATCAATGGCATTAGCAACCATTTCTTTGAAATTATGTTATTTCAAAACTCTGGGAGCAGCAGAAGATTACTGAACAGCACGCCTAACTCATTGCTATTATTTACTACGTGGTAAGTGCTAAATATTATTAATAAATAATATTATTAATAATGATTATTTTTTACTGTGGATTTCTAGAGCCCCTGAGAACCACAGGAAAAGAGCAGCAACAAATTTCTTTATGTTCTTCAAAACTGTTTCCTTACAAAGCTTGAACAATTTTCATGTTCAATACTACCCACGGAACGAAATGTTCGGTAATATGTACAACTTTGTACAGTGTTGCTTAGACAGTTCCTCAGTTGAATTTATCAGGTGAGGACAGGATATTGCCATGTTAAAAGTATGACCTCCTTACATCAGCTAACCCATGTTGCTTCTTGGGACATCAGTAGGTTGGAAAGAAATTTTAGGTTTTACCCATTAGCAGCAGCATCACACTTTTAATAAGCAAACTTGTTTTCACAAACAGCACTGCAACAAACTTCCTAAGAGCCTGACCAAAATGAGCGGTGTCCCCAGCATCTCTTGTCACATCCCTTTTCCAACTCTGTTGAAGCGCTTGGGCTGACAGCCACTCTACCTGTGACTTATGCACAGTTTGTCCTGAGCTGGAGTCATACATTTATGTATTTACATATATAAAAATATAGGCAGGTTGTAGAGATGTTGCTTAGAAACCTCTTTCATCAACAGAATTGGCAGAGATCTGTTTCTGCTGCATCTGTCTCATAACTACTTGACAAGGGCTAACATGAGCTGCTGCACAAGACAGTAACTAGCTCTGGCATGACTCCTGCAGGTCTGTCACCAGCCTCGTCCTTGCCCTTCCCAGACTAACCAAAAGGCCACCAACATCGCTCTCAGCACAACAGAAGTCCTAGTACATACGATAAACTTTACAATTTGCTCTATTAGCCCAAGAAGTCAGTGCAGGTTCACAGGTTTCTTGCCTCTTCCTCCCCAGAATCAGCGTTTGTGGTGTGATTCAGGCCCCTGGTCCAAAGGCAGGCAGCAGCTGCCCCTGTCCCAGAGAAGAGTTGCTGCCGTTTGCAGTCCTGTTATGTCTTGGTCTTGCAAAGTTTCCCCGGTGTGGCTGGGAAGGGAGGTTGTTCGCTCAGTTCTGTGACGCCACACGGCATCGTGTTCCCACAAGGACACCAGCAGCCATGGCTGCCTCTGAAGCCTTCTCAGGTAGCGTGGCTCTCAGCAGCATTTCCTCATCCTCTTGGGTTCTGGAGAAGCTGACACTTTGCCCACCCAAGGTGACATCCTTATACAGTCTGAACAAGGTCCCCCAAGCCTCACTACATCTCTATTATTGATATGGCAAAGCTGTGGGACCACAGAACACTTGGCAGAGGGCTCTTTTCCTAAGAAAGGCTCCAGAAAAGGAAGGATGCAGCCAGGCCTCAGTCAAGCTCAGGACACCTGAGGAGGAAAGGAGCAACCTGAGATCTCACTTGGAGATGGTATCCACGAGCCAGACCTATGTCCCACCGTGAGTATCCACTGGCAGTTTAGCTGAGGAGGTTGGAAGTGTGGTTCTTCTATAGACCCTGACCCTGATGGCAGATATGTTGACTCTGAATAGTGTGGTCAACTGAAGTGCTGGGGTTAAATCCCCAGCCCTGAATGAGGGTTGGCATATGGATGAGGTCCACAACCAGGCAAGAAAGACCCTCCTGATTGATTTCAACTAGGGTTTGGCCAGGCATGGGTGGGAACTGGTTAGGAGATCACCACCAGGTGCCCCTGACTTCCACATTAACTTGGAGGTGGAGCAAGAAGCCACCTCTATAAGAGCTGGCTCTGAGTGCAGTGGGGTTGGGAGGCTTGTCTGCAGGGCAAATATGATGTGTGAGGATTCTGGTTATCAGAAAGGCTTCCTGACTGTGGATAGCAAGTCAAGTTCCCAGGATGGTGGGGAAAAGGATGAGTTCCCTACTACATAACTGGACTCACGGCCTGGCTAATTCCATCTCCCATGGCTTGGTTCCGTGGCCAGCTTACTCTCTTCTTCACATATGCAGTGAGTGTATTAACTTATTCTTCTTTCTGATGGTGTGGCACCTGGGATTGTTTGTGTATGATTTAAGAGCAGAAGGAAGCATTTGGCTGTTAGTCTGCCTTTTAATAATAATATCTTTCTGTGCTGGGCAAGTGGTCAGTAGAAGATCATCTCTACTGTTTTCATCTTACTTTTACATTTGCTCTCTCCTGCTTATCCTGGTGGGTGGAGGTCTGAAACCCTAAACCAGGTACAAGCCTGAATGAAAGGGGCATACACTTGTCCTATTCCCACTCCCCTTTTTCCTGTCTTCGGGATTTCCTGCCAAGGTCTATAAAAGGGGGGAGAAAGGCACGCCTCTCTCTCTTCCTCTCCTTCTCTCTTCCTCTTGCTCCTTTGACCTTGCACCTGGGCACACACTGCTCTGCTGCTCCCTGTGCTACACGTGGCCATCTTGGAGACCTGGGCCTGATCTGCAGACTCTTCCCTGCCTCCATCCACGTCCAAGGATTGTGCATCCAGCTTCAATCCACCTCAATCCAGCGAGATCCAGCACCGGGGAGCCTCAGCACAGCATTTGGGTTTTGTATATTTGGAAGTTTAATCTTCCTTGCCTTGTTGTTCCTACAACCCCCCTTCCCTGTTAAACCCCTACCCTTCTTCCTTTCTGTACCCTGTTAAACCCCTTCCCTTCTTCCTTTCTGATCCCTGTTAAATAATATATTTCATTTTGTTAATCTTCAATTTGGTGCAAGGTTTTCATTACCCCTGCCTTCCTTATTTACCTCTCTCCCTGGGAAACTGAGGGATAAGGGAGGTGGGACACAGTTCTGCCTTCTAACAGGGACAGAACACTTATAAACCCTGAAGAGGGCCAAGCTTTGCTAGTCTGGAAATATACATGTACTTTTTATGCATGTAAATTCAACTCCAAAGCATGTCGCTGTGAAATTTGGGACAAACAGGGTAAATCATCTCAAGCAAAGAGATAGGACCCCCCACTCAACTCCTCAGAGGCCACTGGATCCCACCAGGACTGAGATTGAGGTGGTACAACACTCCAGGCACCCTCTGGATGTCCCCCAGGTTGAGCAGCAGCATCACCCCTCACCCCAGGGTCGCTGGGGTTCCTCTTGTTGCACCAGCTGCCCAACCTCGGTGTCTTCAGCCCTGGGTGCTTGTCTCCCTGCACCGGAATACAGGCAGCAGGAGCAGCACTTCACACGTGCACTTCAGAGCCTAAGCACACACAGGGTGTAGAGGGTCTCCCCCAGGGAACTGCTAATGACATTAATGGGTGCCTTCAAGTGGAAAATAGCTACAGCAATGCAAATTAGAGGCAGATCAGCTGCTCAGGTGCTGCAGCTGCATCTCGGTGGCTTGTCACCCACACTGAGTCCCCAGGGAACACATCAGGTACAGTCCTGGCTAATTACTGGTGACATCTGTGCTTGACAGGGGTCAAGCCCTAGTCCTGCCTTTCTCAAAACAAGTTTAATAATTATTAACTTCAAACTGGATCAGAAGAAACCAAATGTTAATTAATAACCTTGATTTCCTAATATACATGAGATCATTTTTTGGTTTGTTTTTTGTTTTTTTAACATTGGCTCTACTTGACTTACTATTTGCCTGGGAAACACTGCTTTGCCCACTTCCTGTGGTTTTATGCCGAGGCTAGGATAGAAAAACTGGTGTGGTGAATCAAGGATGCAAAGTAAAGTCGGAGATGTGCCCGAGCCAGGGGGCACGCGGCTGTGCTGACCAGACCGGGGCTGCTTTTATTCCCCTCACCTCACAGACTAATTTGCCATCATGTCAGTTCAGTTGTAACTAAATCATGTTCTTTTCTTCTTTTTTTTTTTTTTTATGATGCACTCTGCAGTGCTTCGCATAGCCTGAGGGTCTCGAGTGGCACGTAAATGGATATTGCCCTGCAAGCTGCATTCTGCCGTACAATTGCCATCATCTCCTAAGTCTTAAAAGCCAGAGCATGATGTGAATTACAGGCTTTTCTTCTCCATGTGGGGCTCACAGCTTATGGTCCTAAATTACATTTTGTCAGTCTGTTAACAAAGCAAGACAGAAGACCATTAAAAATAAGCTGCAGTTATGTAAGTGTTCATGAGTATCTAAATATTAATGTCAGGTCTCTGCATAACGGAAGTGCTCTAAATAACCCTTTTTTGCCTTTGTAGTTTAATCTTTATTCATATTTTATCCAGTAGTTACCTTTAAATAGCACGGTTCTTTTGATAAGTAAGAGGCTGTGAATAACATTCACTGGAATTTCAACATTCTTGTCTTTCACTGCCACAGTTGAAAATTACTGTATTCCTGGGGCTGCTTGGTCTTTGGTATTTTAATTGCAAATGAATGACACAACCTGCAGCAGTTAAAAAAAAAAAAAGGGGCAAACATCTCAGTATCCATCTCCTGCCTCTATCTAGTGATCTAGTGTCTGCAGTGGTATTGGAAATCTCAGCCCGTTTGCATTATCAGCTCTTATTTACCAGGTTCTGAAGCTGACCAATCAAATGCTGCCTCAGTGAAATCAAAGTGATGAGGTAAAATTATAAAAGGCAGGAATTAGAAGCTTTCACGCTGTGCCTAACTAGCTGCCAGTGTCCACAACCGATCTATTGTGTCAGTGAATTGCCAGGCTTGGCTGGAGGCCCCAGCAGTGGGCACCATGTGCACCATAGCATCCAGCTGCAGAAGGGAAGGGTTTCATTTACTTTATGTGCTCTTGATATGCTACAATCTCTACCCTACAAGGTCTTTCATTAAAAATTAAAAAAAAAAATAAAAAAAAAAACAAAACCAAAAAACAACAAACAACAAACTTGAGCAATACCTGAAAGCAAGTGGTGTCATATTTGCATACTTACAAAAAAAGGAACCTAAGGTGGTAATTCACCATGTCATGGTAGCAGGCTGGACCTTGCCCATGGGCAGCCAGGTCACCTGCTGGAGCCCAACAGATTCTTCCTCCCCCATCATTCTTACCTGGCAGCACATCTAATTTGGCTCACAGCCCCACAAGGCAAGGACAGAGTCTGTGGGGTGGTGTTGTGAACAACTGGCATCGAGTGTTCATGGTTTTGGTAAGACAAAAATTCCATAAATATCCTAGCCCTCCATTTCTCAACAAATGTAGCAAGATACTCTTTGCTTCAATATTTTGCAAATAACTGGCTATATCAGCTGGTTAGAAAGTTCTGAAATCTAGTTCCAAAAGGCTCAATAATTTTTTTAATTTAGAGTGTACTTTCTAAAATAAAAATAGCTAAGCAAGAGGGATTGAAAAACTGCAAGAGGACTTCCAGCAGGAGAACTGATACTGTTTAACTCACTTCATCATCGTTCTTTAGGGTCATAGTTTTTCTCATGTGCCCCCTGCACCATGGGAAGTCCATGCAGCCAGCTGCAAAACAGCTGTCATTAAGGAATACACCATTAGATTAATGGACAAGGATATTTTCTAGGCTGAGACAGTCTCACATCTGAAGGGCCTATTGTGCAAGCTTTGCCATTGCAGTTGTGTTTCTAAGGAAGCTCTGACAACAATGGACGTTGGGGAGAAAGCCTGACACGCTGGTGCTCAGTGATTCACGGTGCCACACGGGAGCCTGTTGCAGAAATAGCTACTGGTAGCAGAGAGCATCCAAAACGCTGGCCCACAAGGCAGATCCTACAGCGTGAATCACGTGGGTGTGCATCTCTCTCCTTACTTCCAGCTGCTAGATTGCTTAAAAGCTTGCTAAAAATATGACTATTGCTTAATATTATCCTTAGATGTAGTCATTCTGCAACATCATCTTGCAAGCTGTATGGGGAAATCCTCTCACCCATGTGACAAAAGTATCTGATAACTTTTCAGAATCTAATTTTCCAGTGGAGGCGTTCACTTTCCCTATTTTGTACACATCCTTCCTAGTTTGGTCAAACGAATGTGATCATTAGATCATCAACTAGGAGAAGAGGAACCCTCAAAAGAAAACACACCCAAATTCTCACTTTTCCTTAGCCCTGAAACATGATGATGGGGTGGGAGGGGTGCGGAGAGTACGATGACTTGCAGGGAGGAATTGCTGCCAAGCTTTGCTTTTCCACAACCTCTAAATCCTGCTGGGCACAGGAGCTGCCCAGCCCTGGGTGGGAAGAGTCATGGAGCAGTGAGGGGGCACAGTGCATTGCTGCCCTGCCCCAAAATGCCTGCAATTACTGTCACACTTTTTTTGAAATATCCATGTGGATAGATGGTTTTATGTGATAGCAGAACTTCTGTTAATGGCAATAATCTTAAATAACAATATAAGTTTTCCCTTTTATTATCCAGGCTCTCTAGAATACCCCAATGTCCTGAATTAAAGTAGAATTAATTACATGCCATTCACTGCCTAAATGTTATTTTATTTTGAACACAAACTTTAAGGAAATCAATGACAAATAAAAATTCATCTCCAATTTTTTTTTTTTTCTGATGAGGATTTTGGGCTGCTGACTGAGCACTAAATCATTTCATGAGAGATTTGGTATTGGTACCATTATGAATGACACTAAAGATTTATTCAAACTTTGCAGAGGGGTTGCAAAATTATGTATTTTCACAGTAAAAGCCTAGAAACAGTTCATGAATACAGCACTTACACAATGTTAATATTTTCTTATTATGTTTGCATGTCCTTTTGTGTGCCACACAGAAGTGTACACATATCCTCCCCCCCCCAAGGCCAGTTAGTAAAAGAAATTTACATTTTTAATATATTTTTTAATACCCTGGGTTAAGTTTACTACAAATGGTAGAATTATTTTACTGGAATTTTGACAGTATTTAGACTACTGTTGATGCCTACAAAAATCCTGTGGAAGCTGATGATGAACTGTAGAAGAAATGTGTCTTCACAGCAGAATGGCATTGTTTTCTGTCTGCTGTTATCGCCTCTTCTCTTTAAAATACTCCAGCCATCTAATCCAGGATCAGAAATGACACCGTGTCACTTAAATTGCCAATTGCACAAAACAAGTCCTGAATAGTGAGTGTATGAAACAAAAAAAAAAGTTTGTGCACAACCCATAATCTGCAAACCATCTGTATGAGCAATTCAATGACCGCTTACAAATAACAAATTTGAAGGAATGGGTGGGGGCCCAAACTGACCTGCAGACCACCATCCAGGGTGAAGTAGTCACAGCCTTCCCCAACAAGTACTCTATTACTGTGGAAAAATTCTGGTACCTAGGAAATATTTCTAGGGAAGTCTGCAGTAACCTCTCTGAGTGGCTTAGTATTTTGAATTGGGCAAGGTTTTGCAGTCATCTGCAAAGCTCTGATACCTTCCTGACGTGCCCGTGCCTTGGGGAGCAGGGCTGTGGGAAGGGGGATGGCCAGCCACCATATTCTTCAATACAGCTGAAAGCAGCGGAGGCACGATGCTCACCCCGTGCTTTTGGATGTTTCCAGCACTGGGCAGGAAGTTTTGCTGGGAAATGACGGCAAAAGTTACCAGAGACTTTTGCAGGAGGTACCGGAGGTGAAGGATGACAAGGGAGGAGGGATGCAGGGGAAGGTTCAGTGGTGTGGGCATGTGACAGAGCTATTGCCCAAGCGAGGGCTGAGGCACTGTGCCTTCCACGTGGCTCTAACCCGCACCCCAGGACAAGGAAACCACGCCCTTTCTTATCACCACGTCTCCTCCATGGCCTGCAAAAAACCATGTATGAGAAAGCACAGAGTAGTTACATTTTTCATCAACTGCTGTATGAATGCCAGAAATGGGCTTTAGTTCTTTGTTGGCTTCCAGTTTGTGTTAACAAAATACAGTGAAAGCGATTGCTGAGCAAAGGCAGAACTACAGCGAGCTGCAGAGGGCTGTGAGACTGAAAAATGAATGGCATCCCTGCCCTGCTACCCAGCAGGAGTGTGGGCTGCACGGTACTGCCAGCATACTGCCAGCATCCTACCAAGCACAATCACTGACCAGGCATCACATATTTTCCAGCTCCCTAACAACAACAACAACAAAAATTGGCTATTTTCTCTTTTAAATCCTTGGAAACTCTGCTAGAATAAACTCTCTAATCCTGTTTGAACAAGTGTGATTTTATATTCTCAGTGTTTGCTTTGCGTTGCATTACAAACCCCCATAGCCACTCACTTGGAAAAATGCTTGTGGCTCAAATACGTTGAATAGCTAAAAACAAACAGTGTTTACTCTTCTGATTGAATTAAAAGCATTTTATTTAAAGTGTTTACAAAATCTTCTACATGTAATAGGAATTCACTGCAAAGTCAGAACAGCACTTTTAGGACTTTCTGAAATCATTGCCGAGTAATCATGGTAATTTGATTATGTTAGCAAGACTGTTTAAAAATTCAGGAAATTGGGTCTCTATTCAGTAAAAGGAAAATAGGTTTTAGGAAAGAGCATTAAATGCTACAAGACATTCTTCTGTAAATTGCCAGATGTTCCCATGTAGTGTACTGAACGCAGTGAAATGTTTTGATTGATCAGACTGCCCTCAGGCAATGGGATGAAACTCCTCGTACCCCACTGGAATTATCCACTGCAGCAAGTTCCCCTAATCTCCTGGCTCAGTACATGGAACCGGCTCACACAACTGACTCAGTGCACACGTTTAGAGTTTGTCACTTTGGGTTTCATCAGCCTGTGCACGTGCTTGGCAATAGGTACCATTTCTGGACAAACGCTTCTCATTCAAAGTCTTGTGTGACTGCATGCCCTGTGTCTTGAGTTCACCTTCTGTACCTGCCCTGTCTGTGTGCAGGAGCCTTCTAAAATTAAAATTGCTGTGATATAAGTCCTAAGGAATTGTATTGTATTTTCCACACTTAGGGTATGTAACACTGCAGTGGAAATTCATTAGCTGGTAGCAACCGCACAACCACGTTCCGTAGATAATTCTTGGGCACAGTGGGTCTGGTGGCTCTGGAAGCTTATTTCATCTTGTTTAATGGTCAGAACGAATTCTGGCGACATTGCTGGGGCTACACATTCACCCAGGTTTTTTTTAAGGAATGCCATGGGATTGATCTCTGACCTAGAGGGCAACAGAGGCGACCCTCACCTCTGACCTCCCTTCCTCCAAAGGACCCTGCTGGGTGATGGTCAGAGCAGCAGCTTGCCAGCCCCGGACTGCTCTGCAAGAGCCACCCTCAGGCACAGGGTGTCCTGTGATCTTGAAGCAAATTTTCCCACTTGCCCACGTTCCAGTTTCAGCAGCAGATATACTGAGACCCCCTGCTGTTTGGCAGGGATGTATCACCAGAGGAGCAACAGGAGGATTTTAATGCAACAAGCACAGCTGGAGAAGACAGCCTTGCACTGTGCCCACTGTGCTTTCAGCCTCATTTCCAGCTGGGGTAGTTAACAGAGCTGCTGAGGTTGCTCTGCGGGTGTGCAGTGACTGAAAGAGCGGCACCAAGGGCAGGGGAATGCCTGACAGAAGGGGCACGGTGGTTTCAGCTGCTGTCTGGAAGACATTCAGGGTCTGGCTTTGGTACTAGAGGGCAAGTGGAGACTGAGCTGGAACACCACTGAAATCCAGAAATCACTAAGAAAAGGTCATGCCTCCCTGGGATAGCTGTGGCCATGAGCTGTCTGATCTCTTTTGAATCCCTACCTGTGTCCATTTCCATGGGAGGATGAACCTTTTCCTCCCCCACGGTGTACAGATTTTGAAATCTCTGCAAGAAAATCTCCAGTTTCCCCTAAGTCAGCGTGTCACTTGTACCTACCCCGTGTCCACTGTGGTGTGATCAGGCATTTCTTGTTCCAAATGATGCTCGCCCACTCTCTCTAATCTCAATTTCTACCTGATTATCCTGCACTTTTGAGAAACTTACTGGGAAGCTGATACAGATGTGAACCTCCACCCACTAGGTCATAACTCTGATGAAAGTCTCTACACGATTTATCCATCCCAAGGGTTTTTCTTAAAGCACTTGTCAGCAACGTATTTGGAATCCACTTCAGGTTTTCATTAAAAAGGTATATTCTTTGTCTGTTTCATTGTCTCTACTAGTGTATCTTTCTAACGCTCTTCAAAGAGCAGGTCCAGCCTGGGAACATGGGATTTTTGTAGTACGTAGAATATCCATTAACAGTTTCCCCGCAGACTTGTATCATGGTGGGGTTACTTTTTTTTCACTCCTTTTTCTTTCTGCTGTGACCATAAACTCCAGTGAACTCTTGTGAGAGGTGCACAGACAGGGAGGGCACTCTGGAAGAGCAGTTTGGCAGAGAAGGGCAGAAGACCCAGACTCCATGGCTGTTTTCATACTGTGCTGCACTGTGGACTATGCAATGCCTGGGCATCAAAAGTGCAGTTAATAGAGACAGCAAAATACTGGAAGAATTTATGAACTTGAGCCTAGTTGCATGTTGCCACACAGAGAACTGAGGATGTGGGGAGCTGCTCTGGGATGTTTATGTGGAGAAAACCATCATGTGGCATTTGCAGAGTGCCTTCGTCCTCTCTCCTGCCATTGACACTAACCTTTCAGCAGGTACAAGTTCAGGATTTGGGAATATCTTTAGATAGAAAGGACCTGTAGTAGCCTGTAGTGGAGAAGGACATCCTGGAGGGTCTTGCCTGACCATTGCATGTCACATCAGATCCTCAGACAGCTACACGTGGAAGGACCACGTCTCACTCCTTTCCTGTAGCCTAAAACCAACACTGATCTCAGCAGCAGCTTGTTCTGTGCAAAGCTCTTCAGCTGCCAGCACCTGAGGGGGTTTGAAATCAGGTAAATGTGCTCATTGAGCCTTGTCTTCTCCGGGCAGGACTGACTGCACGTGTTGGAGTCACACATGGCTGCTGCCCAGCACAGTGACATTATAGACTCAGCACTTTATGAAGCCCCTGGAAGGCATTGGTTGTATGGTGCTCCTTGCGCATGGAGTGATGTGCACACAGCTTCTTACTGATGTGATGCTAGAACTCCAATACAGAGTAAATTGAATTTAGCCTCTTAATAGCATTTGTTTAGATTTGCTTTAGTAATGGGCAAGAATGAGGGCCTAAGAGCCCAGGAGACTATAATCCTTTTAGATATTCAAGCTCCCACACAGACTGAGGTGAATCTCCAAATGTCATGTAAAAGACATTAGTGACTCAGGACTGTGCCCCAGCCGTAGAAATGTGTGAAATCCTGTTGCCTCTGAAGGAGGCCAGCAGATGATGGCTTAAGGAGCTTTCTCTCCTACCCTTTGTGTACTACAGGGCTTAAGAACAGGGATCATAAGGACAAGGACTGATCTGGTATGAAAATTAACATTCTAGATATCTATAACAAGCTTCTCTCTCTTCTCCAAAAATTTTTGAGAAGCAAAAAAATTTTTTTGCAAAAATCTGCACCTTGACTATCAAGGCTTGAAGATGCAGTGCTCTAAGCTACTGAAAAATATATAAAATCCTTCAGCAATGGATTTATCAAAATGCTTAAGTGAACTCTTTGTAATGTGAAGTGGAGCTAGTAGCCTTTATAATATGGTTTCTTACCAAGTTAAATAATAATGTAAGATTTTTTAAGCAAATAAACTCTTGAAGCCTACTATGGTCACCATGCTTTTTCATCTCAGGAAATTCTGGGGACTATAACTGGTAAAGATTTATTTCAGTACTTCTGAAGAAAAATCCATGCTAGAAAACAAGGGCTGAAGCTGTGGCAGATGGTGCTTTTCTGGAGAAGACATTAGTGTTTAATAAAGATTGTAATAGTGTGAACCAGATGTTCATCTTACATTTTATCTTTGAAACTATTTGGGAGGATGCCAGATAGATACATATGTGCATCACAGATCTTGAAAAATACACAACTAGATCCCTGGGGACACATTAAGGGAGGAGTAACTTTCTGTGAGCCATCAAACTCAACTGAAAAAGCAAGGTCTGTTTAAGTTGTGACTAAACATCTCCTAGGAACTCCCTTTCACCTTTCACATGGACAGAGCAGCATTCCAGGAGAGTAAGGGTAGGACTGATTTGCTCTTCCAAGGAAAAAAGTATAGTTGTACCAAGTATTTTGGAAAAGAATGCTTAACTAAGTAAGGAAAACTTGTAATGAAGTGCTGCTCCTACTGGGCTTTGTCTAGCTCTCCACTAGTGAGTCTAGCCCTCCACTGATGCAAGGTTTGCCCTAGCTATACAGGACAACATTTTTAAGTGCCCTCTGTATTGGGCCTTCCAGCAAAGCATGGCTGTATTTATTGTGTCTGAATTGTTCCTGCTATGTGACAGCCTCTCGGTCTTCAGGGAGTTGTCTCAATTTCATGTGAGGGAGAAGTGCTCACACCCCTGCTCTCTCCACCTGCAGCTGAGCTACCTGGAAGGCTCAGCTTCATACTAGGTGCTCCTGGCAGAACAGAGGCATGAGGTCAGAGCTTCCAGGGGGATGCTGAGGTCTTACAACAAGACTGTTCTAAACTCTGTGTGCCTGTCACTCCTCTGCTTGTGCCATGCGCGCTCTTCCAGGGTGTCCCCTGGCTTGGCCTTGGCTGCCTGTGAGCAGCACAGCTGTGCCTGTACTTCTGCTCAGGTACAGGACCTTCCCTCCGTTCATCCCCCAGCTCTGGCTGGTGTGAGAGTGACCCCACTGGACATAGCTGCAGAAGATCAGTTATCGTGACCTTGTTTCCCTTTTGCACTTAGAGTAAACAAGTCCCTGATTCCAACCAAGATCTCCTGCCTTACCATCTTCACTTAGTGAAAATACGCCTTGCTGTAGAAGAAGAGCTCTGGATGGATAAATGCCTACAAATACCTTTCCACACCATGACTGAGCCAGTTGCAGTCCCAAGGTAATGAAGCTGCCATTGGAGTTGGATTCAACATTTTTATATTTTGGTAGAATTTTTTTAGCATTTTTTGGGTCATTCCCAAAAAAGCATGTGTAGTAGTAAGGACTGATGATTGCAGTTGAATTATAGAGCAGGTCCCCATCACAGAGTGTAGCGTTTATTATTGTCTCCTGTGGTTACTGTAAAAGCTGTAACTTCTACATGTATCTGTGAAAGGTGAGGTGGGTCAATGACCCGTAAGGTGGTTATTTCACGTTTCTGTGTGTACATGTCTCTCCAGCTGGGAAAAATCCAATAAAAAATGCAGGTGGCAGATCTTTCAGCTGCAGCAGCACAGCCTTGCTGTGCCAGCAGCTCTCCGCAGTGCTGGGCACAGGGGTGAGCAGGCAGAGCCAGAACAGAGCCACCCGTGCACCCTCTCAAGTGGAGTTACTCCTTTGGTTAGGTTGCAGCCCTGGCTCCTCGGGGAGTGAGGACAATTCAGGGGTGTTGTCCTACATCTGGGAATTAAGTTTTTTGAACAAGGATTTTGCCACAGTACTAAAATAATGACCAAGGAACTGTGTGTTCTAGTTAGGTCTCCTGTGATTTCAGGTCTCTTGCCTGCAAGCCAACAGGGAGACCACGTGAGTATGTGCAGGAGGATCTCCATTATGTTGAGGGAGGGCCTCTGAGTTCCTGCTGCCCTCCTTCAGCACATTTCTCAAGCCTGTCTCAGCATCCAAACAAACTCAGAAAGCAAGGACGGTCAAATTATGTGAGGCACACCAGAGAAGCACATGGGAAATTATATTATTTTACATCCATGGTGGACATAATTGTCAGGATCTTTTTTCTGAGCATGGCATTTATGCTTTTACGTATTGCTGGGAGATTCAATGACATGGCCATTTTTTATGGTAAAGCTCAAGGTGTACTATATGAAGAACTTTGCAATATGTTCTGTATAAACACAAAAACTTAATTAATAGGATTTTAATTAAGAGGATGAGTTATGTCATGCACACTTAAATTGCTTTAGAACTGATTTACATCAATTTATTTGCTATTAGTTGTAAATCAATTAAATACATCCACACAGAGGATATGACTGGTATAAAATACAAGACTGATTCACAAATTGCTTGTACTTACATTCTAGTTCAAGGTCTCCTCGCAGTGGGGCCAGATGCTATCCTGTAAACAACACGCTTATCTTTTCCAGCTTATCGTTTTCTTGTGGTTCAGTACAAAACTGAACTAGTCATTCAGTTGCGGAGGAAATGCTTCAGCTTAAAAATCTCCCACCAGACTTTGTGTTGAGGTGCCTCACCTTGCAATTAAAGCAGGTGAGGAGTGCACATAGATGGTTATTGACATCTCTGGGAGCTCAGCTGATGCAAGGTTAGTTACTTAACTCAGTTGTCTGCTGGAGCCCTTGAACTGAAATAAAGATTATTCTCACTGACAGCATCTTTTGTGCATGCAAAAGCACAGGAGAACTCATTAACAACTTTATTCTTTGAAATTCTTAGGAGTCACACCAAAATCCCATGGCTGCAAAAGATGTCCTTCCAGAACTGGAATTTAATGAATTTTAAATGTCATTCATTACAGAAAAGAAGAGGGAAAAATTGTTAGTGTCATCATCTAATGTTAGTGAAGAATATGGAAGGGAAATAAAGATTTTTTTTTTAATGCAAAGATATTTGCAAGATTTTTCAGCTTTCCTGCACTACTACAAAAGCATTGCAGCTTCCTACTTCTGTGAATTTCACACGAATATTAGAGTAAAAGCAGCTATGATCTCTGAAGTGAAGTTCATGTGAGAGAGAGCACACCAGTATTCAGAGTCCTCCAGCACAGCCTGGGAACATGGGCTCACTGCTGACCACGGCATAGCTAGCGTTATGCCTGGAAATCAGCAACACCATCTACCTGAACTATCTGCATAGCTCTAAGGCTTAAAAAGGACAACATGATTCTCCTTCTTTGTGCCTATTGCTAATTGTTAACAGAGGAATGCCATACCAAGCTTAAACTAACTGTTCAGATCTGCAGAGACATCCCTCTTCGCTCATTCTTTCCTGTTGTGGTTGTCCATTATCCCTGATCCTTGTTCATGCAACATCTTAGACAGAGAGCCTTGTGGAACAGAAGCAACTATCTTCCACGTGCCTAAAGAGCTGCTGTAGTATTTCCGGCTATGTCTAAACAGATAATTTGAATAGCATGTGTGTTTATGCTTTTCTTGGCCACAGAAAACCCTGTCTTTACCTTTGTCCCAGGTCCCGTCCTGAAGGTGTCCCACACTGTCCAGTGTCTGTCACACATTAGCACACCGGCAGGGCCAGCTGCTGCCAGCCAGTGTGCAGAGAAGCCACTCATGGAACAATCCCAATGGCACACGTGGGAATATTCAAGGGACTTCTCTTACTCATATGGGTTGCCATTAACAAAACTCAACCTTTATGATGAAGTTTATGACTCTGCCTACTGTACCACATAAAGAAAGAGAAGAGGGAAAGCACCCACCACTTTTGTCAAGGTGCAAAAGGTAACTCCCACTCTAGTGCGTGTCGCTCTTTTTACTCCCCACTGCTTGCACTCTTCTCCCTCCCTCCTACCCTCCCATTTCCTTCCGCCACTACAAAGCTCTTCAAAGATCAAAGTCATCATTGACCATGAGTTTGCACAATGTTTCTGCTTCGACAGTGGCTGGGAGCCAGCTGGCATGTGTTAAAAACCACCACCAGAATCTGTTTAATTACTGTTCCCAATGCAGTATTTTACAAAACACTGGAACGGACAAAGTTCCAGCAAGCTGATGCCCAGTGATGGGACACTGCAGCAGCACAGCCATGACTTTGATGTTGGCTGCTTTAATTCTTTTTTATTTCATACTATTAAACCACTTCTTGGCCTGCTTTGAAAAATTGCCTTTGCAAACACAGTAAGAGGAGATCTGTAAGATTTTCCCCAATTTAGTATAAATGTATTACTAAAAGTGGTCCCATGCAGATCAGGATTCAAAATATATCACTCAGAGAAAAAGATGCTCTTCCTGCTAGGGCTACCCTCCACCTGTGACCTGTTGCTGGATATGGACGCTCTCCTGGCTAGCCTTGGAGCTGAGGGGTAGCTCAATGACTGGCTGCTCCAGGCAGTGCTTGCAATTAATCCACCTGTTAAATTAGACCTATTGCAGCTGCTTCTAAGCCTTTTCCTGACCTTTGCTATATGTCTTGACTTCTGGTCCTGCCCAGAGTCATTGAGTGGTTCCTCTGGCTCATACTTCCTCTGGGTTCTTCCCTGATTCATGGCCACATATTTGTGCAGCTGGGCACTCTCTAAGTCATTCCCTCCTCTGTGTCTAAGGCTTTGCACCTCTGGTGACTCTGTGGTCACATTCACTCGATCAGACTTGATCTACTTGACTGAAGGAGGAAAAATAAAAAAATTCTGGGGGCAAATCATCTCTACTACTGCCCAGAATTATACCACAGGACTGACAGACATAATGCTCCAGCTAAGTGCAACCAAACTGTGGAAATGCAAAGACTAGATGTGGCAGGAGAAGTCTGAACTATCTGGCAGCAGAAGAGCATCCAGCCTAAGGTGCAAGGGAAAGGTGACGGCCTCACTGTGCCACTCGAGGTGGAAATTACATCTGTGAGGCTGCAGCACCATCCACTGAGGGACATAACCAGGGCAGTCTCTGGCCAATGAACAGGTTGTCCCTGTTTTGAGGAGTGAGACTATCTTATCACGACCACTACCTGTTCTTCTTCTCAGCCAGGAACCTGAACTGCAAGTGCCCGGGGCTGGGAGAGGATGACAAGGCAAGTCCTGCAGATGAGGGCATTGCTGTCCTGGCAGACCCATCCTCCCACGAGCCAGGGAACCACTCTTGCCGCTCTGCGGTGGACGGCCTCTTTGGCAGCTCAAGGGACTGTGAATAATACTTTTGAGCTCCTGCCACCAATCTCAAAGTGTGATCGGTACGCAATGATGCCAGTGACATAGTCTGAACTTTCTCCTGCTTCATGTGTCTGGGTTTGAACAATGGTGACAAGAAAGAGCTGGGATGTAGGGATTATTCAAAGGACTCTGTCCTTCACACAGATCCTGTGACAGGAACGCAGTCACCCCATCAGATCATGGGACAGTGTTGCACACAGGTTATGTGTTAAGGACATATTGTCCTGGCATCCCCACCTTGTTCATTGCTCACGCAAGAAATGCATCTTCTTGTCCAGCTTCCCTTGTCCCATCACACAGCCAGATGTGGACCCCAGCCTCCAGAAACCTGACTCACAGTGCCTTGCCGCAGGGCTTTTGACCTTTATTTATCCTGTTCATCACTGCTAAAGTCTGGGACAAAAATGTGCCTTCAGGACATCCATGATGCTGGACAAGAAGTCTCAGCATCCAGGGTGCCACAGCAGGACCTGGCACATGCAGTGCTTGGGCACACAGCACTGTCCCCTGTGACATGGTCACGTTTTCACTTCTCACTGGTGACTCCTCTGCTGTTCTTTCTTGTATAAGTTTCATCTCCTCTGTGGTGGATTTAAAGGAGGGTTAACTGCTTGGGGCTTTTGTTCGAAAAGACATCAGAAGATTCAAATACTTGGTTGCTATCTCAGCAAGCAAGGTCTGCAAAACAACCCTGAGGATGAGGGTAAAATCCTGCCCTTGGAGAGTCAAATAAAAATTTTACCATAGATTTTATCATATCCCTGGAGCTGGGATTTTCCCCCAGGAGATTTCTGGCACTTTAACTGGGTGTTCAGTCAAAAGACCGCACATGATGCTGTCTGACTAGTGTTTAGATTTTCTGCTTCCAAGCCTGGCTTGACTGAAGACGAGAGCTGGGAGTGGAGGGGAGGAAGGGGAGACAGGCTGGGCAGGAAACAAGAGTCCAGTGAACTTTTACAAACCTTAAACAACTGCAGTTGGCTGGGTTTCAGTGTGTGAGATGGACCAAGGTTCAGGGTGATTTATTTTATCTGGAATTGTTCCACATCTCTGAATGTAATGCGTGGGGTTGGCTCCCCCTCTGAAAGAAAATAGGTCTTCTGAAGAAGGTTTTCAAAATGATCATCCATTTATCTGTAGTGCAGCATTTGCCTTCTCTGCATTCACAAATTTGGAACTAATTCCCCGTACAACATAGCATTTCAGGAGTTAGTCTCCTGAGTTCTGCAAAGCATTCAAAATCCTTTTTGATGACATTTTCTTTTTAGTAATTAATGTCTTATCAGTGAGTTTTGCAGAGAACAATGGCCTGATTCTCCTCCGATGCCATTTTACATCTCTGTAGCTTCACTGACTACAAATGAGTTACTCCTGCTTTGCACGGTGGGAAAGGAGAATTAAGACCTTAAGCCTAACATTATTCAATCACATGCCTTGAACTGATTTTCTCTCATTCAAAATTTGTCCTTTGCTTGCAGCCCTGCATAATTCCTATTTTACTATCATTAGGAAGGTGGTCATTATCAAGAACATGTGCACTACCTTTTGATTTCAGAAGCCCCAGATGAGGAATGCTCCAGCCAGGGGAAGCCCCAGGCCATGTTGTCTCACGGCAGTAGGTGATGGCTCTTCTCACCTGGATGTCAGGCTTCCCCCAGGGACTGCTCTATAAGCACTGAAGGACACGGGTCATTATTTCATTCACTTACCCCTAGTAAGCATCCTCTTCTACATACCTGAGGGGTTTTCAATTAGACTCAAAAAGAAAAGCTTGCCACATGAAAATGAAGCTTTTTCTTTAGCATGAAATGTCCAGCTGCATTTTCTCTTAGAAACAGTTAGACCATAGACTCTGCTTGTACTACAGACTAATCTGTTTTGATGCTCACAGGATGTGTATCCTGAGATTGGAATAAATATACTGAAACAAGTATGACCTGGACACATCTTTATTTTATTCTTTTGGCTCTGGAGCCAGTTCCATTTTGAGAAGGTAAAAATAACACCAACAGAGAGAGAAACAGAAATGTGAAAAACCCATATAGCTGTGATAAGGCTTGACATAGACAGATGCTCACTTGCTCTTGGAATATATGTTTATTTTAAATACATTTTTATACTTATATCTGAACAATAAAGTGTGAGCAGGCAAGAGGTAGCAGATACTGTTTTAAAATACTCTCATCAGTTATACAAAAATCTGGACTAACTTTATCATGCTCAGTATATTCTGTGAGCAAGTCCTGCAGTATCTGTTTACTCCCCTAAGTTAGGAGGTGATAAGTGGTGTCAATTAATCCAGTGATTTCTTTTTTATGTGTGCAAACATTACTCATATGGGTACAGATTCCCAGGGCCAAACAATAGCAATTAGTTAACTCAAGTGTGACATGTTGTGCATTAGATTTTAAGAGTAACATTAAGAAAACCTTTGCTATAAAAACATTTAAGCAAAGTGCTTGGAGTTGAGAAACATCAGAATCAAGCTTGTCCTTGTAGCTAATACCTTATGATACCATCTTTAATTACTGTCGTCTTTGTCACTGTTTCCATAGCTTTCAAATTCTGTAGCAAAACTCTGCATGGATCTTACTGACAACATTATCTTTTACTATGCAGCCTATTATTTATGCTGATCAGCCAATGCAGAGTGTTGGGGCAGACAGGCATCGTCCCATCACTATTTGCTGACAGCAGAGGACCGTGGAGCATTATGTCCATCAGTGGCAATTTTGAGGTCTGGAGGAGAACACAGTTGCCCAGTGGTGGGCGATTATCATCTTGTCTTCAGCAGGACCATATTTCTTCTTCTCCTGGCCACCCCAGACACTGTATCACCCTGCTTTCCTCCCTTGCTGCTCCTGGGGATATCACCTACCATGGGTTTGATGTCCTGGTGTTTGCCCCTCTGTGCCAACAACAGCTTCCTTCACCCTCGCCCTTGTCCTTCTCCCACCATGCTGCACTCTCCCCAGATCCCCCCTCTTCCTCCTTACTCTCCAATTCTTACAACCACTGCACCTCTCTTTACTCCTCCACGAGTACATCAAATTCCCTTCTCTTCCCCCTCGCTGTGCAGGCACACAGAGCAGACCTTGTCTTGCAAGTACTGAGAGGAAATCTAAAGCCAGCCCTTTTATTTGGAGACCAACCACAGAGAGATTTCTGTGGCTCTGAGCTGGAACATGCCCACCCTAGACAGGATTTTTAGAGGTCAGAATTAAACAAGTCTCTACCGAGCATGTACAAACTGCAAAGGCTAATGCTTAGATATGGTCCAAATTCAAGAATAATCTCCTAAATGTGTTGAAAAGCAAATTTCTGGTGTTGGGTTGATTCCTTTTGCCAAGTCTTTGCTCTTTGCCTCCGTGAATGGAAGTAAAACATCTTGGAGAAGGAATTCAGCTTACCATAGACAAAATAACATACTTTCTCCTAACCTTGCTCTCGGATACCGATGCGCTGTTCTTGATAAAACTTGTAAAAGAAAAATAAACCAAAACAAAGTCAGCTGGAGGCTGATACCCAGCATAGGAAATTTCAGCTCGATGCATTAAACTTTGGCAAATGTATAAGCAACTGACAACAAGATAAAATAATGAGAAAGTGTTGGGCAATCTCTGCACCTATAATTCATAACTCCTACGCATTTTAAGATAATGGAAATTACTCATGTTCATCAGGAATTGAATAGATGCTTCTGTTATTACTTGTATTATTCAGTTAGCAACAGCAGCCAAATGTATGTCTAACTGACTTTCATTAACTTCAGCAGTATACCTGGCAGAATTAAAATCTATTTTGATTCAACCCTTCTGTATTTTCCTCCTGATGTACCACATACGAGCGTTAACCACGATATCATCTTTTGGGACAATAAACTAAATCAACAATGCATTTCATTTGCAGGGATCATCACATAGGAGACACTTCCAGGTATGCAAATGTCTCAGGCAAATATTGAGCCATGGCTCTAAATGAAACTTTCAGAGATAAAGAATTATCTTTTGTATTTTAAAGGTACATCTTGCCCTAATATAAATGTATATAAAAAAAAGAAAATGTAATAGCCTTGGTTAGAATGGCTGAGTAGAAAATTTTACCTTGTTCAAGAGGCCAGCACAAAGTGACACAGAGTTTTTTTATGGCCATTAACATCCAGAGCCAAACCTGGGAACATAATATTTATTTAGCCAAGTTTTGTAATTTTTTGGTGGTCCTCTGTGTCAGTATTGTGTCATTTGCTTTGCTATTGGTCCTTGGTGGGCATCTCCCCCGGGAAAGAGACCCTCAAACCAGCAAGGCACTCGAGGCACATAGTTAACATGTAAAAGCTTCAGTCACTTGCTGAATAACAGGGAATGAGACCTGCTCCAGGAGCGCTGCCAAAGCCAGGCTTTACTGCCAGGGTGTAAAGGCCATCTCTGAGTCTGGATGAGTGATTGGTTCAGATGTCCCCCTCCAGGCGGGTGTCACAACTTTCTGACCGTACCTCTTCTGGAAAGCCCACTAACACCATTCTTGTAAAGCAGGAGATGACTCCAGACCTCTGGCTGCCTGCCCCACCTACAGAACTAAAGTGCTGGGGTTACATCCCCAGCCCTGAATGAGGGTCGGCATATGGGTGATGCCCACAACCAGGCAAGAAAGACCCTCCTGATTGGTTTTCACCCAGGGTCTGTCCAGCCTTGGGTGGGAACTGATTAGGAGATCACCACCAGGTGCCCCCACCTTCCACAGTAACTTGGAGGTGGGGTAAGAAGCCACCTCTATCAGAGCTGACTCCAATAGCAGTGGGGCTGGGAGGTTTTTCACAGTGCCTGTGTTGTGTGAGAGTTCTGGCTCTTGAAAGAGCTCTCTGACTTCATAGGAAGTGGAGTTTCTGGGATAGCAGAACGAGATCATGAGTGTCTCTCTGGAAAATTTCTACATAACTGGACTGATCACCTGTGTCCTTCCACCTTACAAGGCTTGGTTCCATGGCCGGCCTGCTTCCTTCTTCACACCCTTCGCAGTGAGTGAGTGAGTGTGTTAATTTATTCCTTCCTCCAGTGGTCTGGCACCTTGGATTGTTTGTGTATGATTTAAGATCAGAGGGAGGAGTTTGGCCGTTGTTTTGCCCATTAATGATGATATCCTTCCTAATTGTGCAAGTGGTCAGCAGAAGCATCCCTCTCTGAAGCCACCACTGGAGCAAAGCCCTCAGCCTAAGTTTATCTGTCCCTTTGCATTGACACTCGTTCCTTTTGTACAATGACAAACACAAACTAGCTCCACTTTCAGGTTGTTTCTGGACTGCTTCAGCCAACCCACCGTCTCTCAGGAGGCTGCTGCTTGTGCTTGGCCTGTAATGCCAGCCTTTTACTGTATTAGCCTCCCTACCACTATTCTTTTCCACATAAAATGAACAAAAAAGTGTTGTTTTCTGCAAGTTTTCTGTTGTCAGTTGTTGCCCAGCTAAGTCTCAGGCAAAGTTCAGACTTTCTGTTGCATTCGTATAAAGCCCAGCATTACAAACCATTTGCAGTACAACCATATGGCCCTGGCAGTGACAGCAGACATAATGACAAGTGCTGGTTGCATAGTGGTGCTCTTAGCTCCTGCCATGCTGTTGGTTCTACTATCAGGGAGCACTCAGTTCTGTGCAGACATATTTTGTATTTCATAGCTAACTGAAGTAAATAGATAGATGAAATAAAAAAATAAATAACATGCATAAGTCTATGAATCAGAAGCTGCACAGCAGAAGATGCCTTTGAACCAAAGAAACAAAGATGTCCCAGGGCATTTTGGGGAATGCTTAGAAGAGGTACCCCTGAAGCAAGAGCCTGCTGAAGAAGGATGCATGTTCATATAACCAAGACTGTTAGAACTGATGCAGAAAAGAACCATTCAGTGATGTGTTACCAAAAATTGCTGCCACGCTCCTGTGGTTCAGTGGTCCCATGAGCACCAGTCCCATCCTACCACATCCCTAAATGTATATTATAATACAGAAATTAACACGACTTGCAAATATTTAGTGAAGACATTTATGGAAGAGATGGGTAGTTCTATTGCTCTTAAATTAGAAGCATAAAATTTGGGAGTTTGGGGATGTAGTAATAAACCTCATGCTGAACTGTCCTACCAACACATTTCTGTCAGTAGGTGCTGTGGCACTGCTGGGACCCATACAGTTGGACTGTATGTGGTTTATAAGGTGGTTTATAATGCTGGGCTTTATATGAACGCAAATTTATTTCAGATCACTGACAGCAGGGGTTCAAATAGATTTAATGTCTGCTGCTTTCTTCCTTTTCACAGGTTCTGCTCCTATTTGAATAAGTTATTTGGGAAAATACACCACTTCTTATGACCTTTGAACATGATGCTAAAAGCTATTCCCCTTCTGGGCACAAATACAGCCACTGACCACTTATAAAACAAACATCACCTCCAGCCAGTGCCACCTCATCACCCACTTGACTGCAGCATGAAGCTCAGGGTTTTGCTGTGTTCAGTGGTACTTTGGGCCAAGCCTTCTCAATCATGCCTTGTATTATTGGCCAAATCTTAATGGAGAAGCAGCATTATTATGAGTTCTCCTTCCATGTAAATCTCTTTCCTCAGCTCTACTGGTTCTGCAAGCCACCAGGACTTGGCTATGGAGGAATGAATGCTGGGGAAGCATTCATGAACTTGTTAAGCACGGTAATCCTTATCAGTGCCTTGGCAGTCATAGGCTTGAAATCTTTCTCACAAAATTTCTAAACTCGCTTTTTGCACAGCTCCCATCTCTTTCTAACCATGACTCTTCCCTAAAATCCCAGTAACTCCATGGCATATCCCACTAAAAGGGTTGTGCAAAGCCCTGTCTGTGCTCTGCAGCACTCCTAGTTTTAGAGTTGTGTGAAGTCACTCAGTGCTTTGACTGCACAGTGTGAATGAGCCAGAGTTGGGAACACAGGCTACAAATCCAGAAGGTTTATTTCCCCTTAGGAGAGACTCAGAACTGAATTTTCAAATTTGGTGGATATTTGGGTTATTGCTGGGGCTTTTTGGTAGTTGGTAACCACATTGCACATGCTACGTGTAAGGGCCTCTTGCATCCTTCCAGCGTATACCACATTTTGTATAAAAATGGCCTTTGGTGAAGTTTGTCCCTTAATCCCACCTTTTTCTCCCTTCAGCCTGGTTTGACTCAACAATGGGGTTGTGATCTGGTGGCTGGTGCCTGTCAGAGGGCTGGGGACACACAGGGTGGCATTAAGGCAGTGAGGTGATTGCTGCCTGACAGTCTGCATCAGAAGCACCCAGGCCTGCAGTGTTCTCTCAGCAGCCCTCTCTCACCGCCTGGCCGCAGTTACCCTCTTGTTGCAGTTCCTAGTAAGTAATTCCTTTGGGTTAAAAACAATCAGTTTCAGCTTCATACTAGGATTTTTACTTGTCTCTATCCCTGTAAAATCCAGGCAATGTTGGAGCAGGTGCCAGAGCACTTGACTGTGATAAGGTGGCACAGCTGTTCTACACAGGACCAGGCATGGAAATGCTCCTTCTGCAGTATGGTGCTCCCAGTCAGAGGGCTCAACAGGCAGCAGGTGGCTCCCAAAACAATCTTTTGTTACTTCTGTGACCTCTCAGGGTTATTTCTTTTCCCTTCCTTCCTCCTCACACTCATTTCTACCTTTCCAAATCATCTGTCAGGCTTCTGGTCTTCAGTTCTGCTCCTTCTAATGTCAGGGAGTGCGCTTAGCCTTGTGCTCAGCATCAGAGATTGCTCCCACAAAGGTTTAAGGATGTGTGTAGGCACTCAGAGTTTTTGCAAGTCTTAGCCCTGAATCCTCCGTGGGCACTGCCCATATGGACATTTATGGTCCACGAGGAGCCCATTGAGGAGCTGCTGTTGTTTTTGCCTGAGGAAGGCCTTCCCTTTGCTGGCTAGAGGTGGCATATTGGGTTTTTGATAGGTTCTACCATGCACACAAATCTCTGATCATAGTGGACTGTAACACAAAAAAAACCCTATAATCTTGGTTTATTTGTTAAAGATATGCCTGAAAGGTCTGAATGCTAAAACCCCACGCTACTGTAGTAAATCACCTGCTCCTTGGGGTCTGACAACCCTTAGGATGCTCCCTGTATTCAGCTTCTCTCTCTTCACATTTGCCCTTTTATGTTTGTTTCTGATGTGGCGTTCTGTTTTCCTGCTGTTAAGGATCCTGCTAACACGAGGGATGCTATTTCTGGTTTCCACTTTGACCTGAGGCAAGTTGCAACCCCTTTATATCTCCCATCCCTGCAGATGAGGATGCCTGTGAGACCCCATGCCTATGTGGAGTCCCACAGATTTGGCCCAGCCAGAGCTTTCCTCCCTTTGCTTCACTGCACTTCACTCACCCACATCAAACAGCGCTGAAATTGTTGCTTAGTTAGTTGGATTGCAATCTTGCTGCCTGCCGAGGAAGGGGATACACGGTATTGGGTCCTAAGTATTTGCAACACACTTTGAAGAGGAAGGATTATATTAAACAATCTGTTTAACATAAGGAATATGTTAAACAGTCTGTGTGACACCCACGAGGAACAGAAAATCTGAGAAGATTTCAGTGGGGTATGTAGCCTAAAAATCAGTGAGACAGCACATCCGGAAGGTGGATCTAGAAATAGCAAGCATGGTCACTGCTGAGAGATATCATGTTCCTGGGACAGGGTTGTACACAACGAGAGCACTCCCGGCATGGCCACCTACCCCTCTGGGGACAAGTGTCCTGCTGCTTCCCAGCACAGAGCCAGCCATGGCACCCACAATGCACAGGGACCTCCACGGATCTGTGATTCCCTGGGAGAGGCTGGGAAAGTGATGAGCGGGGTGAGAGATTTCTTGCGCCAAATTAACTTTATTTTCTTACATGGCATTCCTGTTTTGATAGGATGGCAACCAGAGTTGGAATTGAGGATGGTTGGGATCTCAACACCACCCATTGGCCAAAGCACTCCACAGAGAACAGGGCAAAGTGAAAGGTGTGGAAAAAACATCTGCCTGAGGAATCTCCCAGGGCCCTTCTTTACCTCTCTGGGGCTGGGGTCCTCTAGGAGGGAAAGATTTTGCTAAAACAAAAGAGACCATTGTAATTCTTGTGACCATTTGACTCAGGCTGTAAAACGCTGCCTGCAGCCTCCTGAAGTAAATCACAAGTGGTAGTTTGAAAGTGAGACTGATACATTTTGCTTGCCTGGTTATTGCTCCTTTCCCATGTCCAATGACTGATGTAACATACGGACATGTTCAGTGATGGAAAGATGCTGGTGTAGACAAGTGGACCCGGCTGAGGCTCCTAAGCGGTACCAGCATTTTCCCCAGCTGAGAAATAACCATGGACTAGTAATAGCAAGACTTCTTGTTTTGGCTCCTGGAGCACGCATTCTCAGGGCTGTCGATTCCTGCAGTATTTATTTTGAAGGCCTCTCTCCTGGATCCATGTAACGAGTTGCAAATGGCAGCTGTCTCTTACTTGCCACCCCCTAACCCCTGAAAGTTTCTAGTCTTCTAGTTGAGGAGGAAAAGGACAAAAAATTGAGTCTTGGGGCGGAAAGCCAAGTGAAGATCCAAAATGGACGGGCAACTTTGGATCTCCCTCCTCCGTGGGATTTTTAACCCCTCCGTTCTGTTTCGGACACTCGATGCCGCTCCCCGGGCTAACTCGGGAGCGCGGCGCGGAGCGGCGGTGCGGCCAGATTCCCCTGGAGATGAGGGAGCCTCTCCACGTCCCCGCTTCCCTGCTGGGCCAGCCCTCGCTCGCTCGGCCCGCGGCGCTGCTCATGTTTTCCACTGGGGGGGAGGACGAGAGAGGGGAGACGGGGGCGAAGGAGAAGGAGGAGGAGGAGGGGAGAGGGGGAAAGTTGCTCGAATTTGCGAGGGGCG
>NW_008625422.1:0-3385 GCF_000691845.1 Merops nubicus | reverse complement strand
TGCTCGGGGTCCGCGGGCTTGCGGAGCCTCAGCCTGCTCCGTCCCGTCCCCTCCGGAGCCTGCCCCGCGCCCGTGCCGGGGGCTCTGCTCTGCCGCCCCGTGCTGCAGGACTTGAGCTGCCGGCTTCGACAGGCACCGAACAGCTCCCGGGTCTCGCCATCTGAAAACTTAAATACTCCTTTTATAGATTTCCCTCCCTTTCTTTTTCTTTTTTTTTTTTTTTAATGCATCCGAAGACTAACCGCTCTAAGCACTGAGCGTTTTCCTGTTGCAGGGAAAACTGGACAAAGGGTTTGGCTCCAAAATCTTAAATATTTTTGCGAGTGTGAGGATTCAGGTCTTTATCACTCCAAATATTTTCATCATGGCTGGATTCAAAAGGGGAGATGGGAGACTGGGGACGGACTGACAGACAGCAGAGACCTCATCTGCCTGAAATCATGTTCCTAAATCTTCCTGTAGGAATAGGAGAGAGGTTTATTTGGTTAAAGTTTTGCACAATAATATTTACACGAAAAGATCCATGTGGCTAGCAGAGTGAATCAAACAACTGCGTGTAAATCGTGTGCTACGTTGAAAGAACAACATCACCCTTCGGAGGAGTCAGTAGCAGCATCTGCTCTGGCAGCCATCTTACCGTGAGCAGCAGATGAGGCTGTTAGCGCTTAAACTCGGCCCCGGGTGTTACCTGGGGCAGTTCTGTGAAAACGTGGTGTTTCCAGTAGCTGCTGTTAACAGTGGAGGCGAGTTTTAACTGGAACGGGGTACTCAGGGCGAAGTTAAATGTACTTCTGATGTTCGGCCTTTTTCTTCCTCTCTGTTGTTGCAGAAGGAACGAATCACTTCCGGTGTGACTGGGTCGGGCAGACGCAGGGAGATGTTTCAAAGCCAAATCTCCCTTAGAATTTTTAATTGAAAAGAAATATTTTCCAAATAAATACGCTTTGCTGATTTTCAGCAACATCCTGTGCAGTTAACAGCAACCAGAAATGGCAAAATAGAGATCATACTGATGCTTTTCTAGAGGAAGAGGCAGCCCCTGCAGTGCCACTGGTCATTTGCCAGTAAGCTTGAGGAAAATGTCTGCGTTGGCTCACAGCCAGCCTGCTTCACCACTTCAGGGGAGTGCCCTGCTGCGTGTGGCACTGCTGTTTGGAAGAACACATGGTTAAAAGAGGAAGAAGGGTTAGGAAGAAACTGAGGTGTTGTGAAACTATTTTGTTGAGGGATTACAAGACTGTAAGGATGAAAATTCTGTAGAAGAAAACAGAGCCTGCAGTCCAGCCTTCAGTGTTGAACACCTTAATCAACATTCATAAACAGGGCTTTGTAATGTGTAGCCTAAAATCTTGAAGAATTATTTTATATAGGCTTTTTAAAAAAAAAAAAAATTGTTAGGAAATGTATAAAAATTTAAAATTTTGTTGAAGTGTTTACCTGATACTTTATGAGCCTTTTAGTTCTTTTTTTTTTATGCTTTTTTTCTCTAATGCTCCAAGTGAGGTTTCAGAACTGACTTCTTTAGTCTGTTGGGTGTTTTAATGACTTACAGCTTTTGATTAAGCAACATTTTTAATGTAGGATTTTTTTTTCAGTAACTGTGCTTCTTAATTCTTCTAACCATCTGTCAATTTATAGAGAAAAATACCAAGTTAGGCAAGTTCACTTCCCAAATGTCAGGCCTACTTAGTGCCTATGAAAACCTGAACTTAATTGTATCCTACTTTCTTCTAAAGCAAAAAAGATCTTGCAGAAATGTCTGCATTTTAAGTTCTGATGCATTTGTAAAACATAAAATTTAGCCTTGTACATATAACATCTAGGTGAAAAGTTTGATTTACCTGGCAGGCTTTTGCAGGACATCACTTCTTGCTTTTATGTTTCTTCTTAGCAGTTTATCCTTTTTAGTGCAGGAAATGATGCAGGGGTTTAAACAGGCATGATTTACCATCTTACTGTACTTACCTTTTATAATGTCTTGGTGTTTGCTGTCTTTTGGGCTCAGAAAAGCAAAATTGCAGAACACACTTTCCTCATACACTTCAGCAGTTTGGGGAGGGGTTATGTGGGTTTGTTTTTCTTTTCTTTCAACTTAATGTACCAGATAATAAGAGTGAGTTTATTTTTTAGACACTTCTTCACCTTTTAAATTGCAGTGGTTCATTCCAGAAGGGTTTTTAACAAGTCTCACTTGCCAGCCTGAATTTCTTGTTCATCCTTCCTGTGCTTGATGCCTCTGCTGTCTCTCATGCCTCTGGGAAGCAAACATATGCATTAGATCTTTTTCATACCTGAATAATCAGTCTGCCAGTGTCTGTATCTTGGTTCAGTACAGCTCCTGGTCGCTTTGTAGTGTGCTTGCATATTTTCTAATTAAGCATGTTTTAAACAGTTTGTTCTAATCTTCCCATAGAAGTCAGACTGAAGGTCTTTGGAAGTTTGTTTCCATCACCACAGGGGTATGTTGAGACATTAAAGCAAAGGGAAGAGAGGAAGAGCAGTAAGGACTATGCAGGAAGTCGTGATCCTTAAAAGCTGTCAGGCTGGATTCCTTCTGTAGCCAGTCCCTAGGTCAAATCTTACTCATCCTACATGTCTTGCTTTTACAAACATAATTTGTTTGTAGGTCTTCCCCTCCTCCCTGAGTAGGCAGGGTTGGTACCATGGCTCTGCCTCAGACATGGGAGAGAACAGGGGAGGGGTGATGCTTCTCTTGCTGCCAGACTTTATTGTGCAGTGACTTCAACACCTCCACTTGTGTGTCTTTATTTGGTAGTGCTCTGATGGCCTTTAGAAGGAAGACACCAGTTGAAACTCTCCCAGTGTATAAGAGGTGCTCTTGTAACTCTGTATTTTCAGAGATCCCCTCTCTCCTGAGTTCAGGGTCTCCATGTTACTACTGATGAGGAAAATTTGTAGGCTACTGATGCTCACTTAAGCTACAAATATGTTCCTTTGTTTTAGGAAACTGTTAAGAAATCAGGAATATGAATATGAGATCTTAGTGCCCATAAACAGATTTTAATATTGAAACCCTAGTAGCTGAAGCTTAAAATTCATCTTGATGGTGTGACTTGTAGCTCAACATGGAGCATTTGGGAGAACTTCAGTTGCACAGTTGCAGTTCACAGTAGTCACCAGTCACAGCTCCTCTGCTGGCATTAGAGGCCATCATACATCATTAGATTGACATCATGCTGTCAACAGCTAAATGCAGTGAGGTATTGAGATTTGTATTGTGTAATTTAAGAAATCTTGTACTGATAAGCCTTCAAGAAGAAGGAAATTTTTATACTGAAGCACTTCCCTTTGACAGCTTGTCAGTGATAATGCAAAGTACAACAGTGTTAATGCTTTAGGGATTCCATAATGAGAATTTATTAAC
>NW_008625421.1:18854-19297 GCF_000691845.1 Merops nubicus | reverse complement strand
TGTCAAACCCCGCGTAACGCGTAACCCTAGTCGTAGGCAGGTGATTTATCTTCTTCGTAGTCGACGCACCTCGTCATCAATACTTTGTTCTCGAAGTTCAGCAGCCACCGCTGGGAAAGCGGAGCTGAACGGTGGGGCGCCTTCACTTCAGGGGAGGTGATCCTACACTTACAGGAGCTGAATCCCTAAAAACGGAAACCTTGGTTAGCTCTTACCCCACTGCCTTGGGAAGATGCCTTATTGCTCAGAGCTTGAAGCAACGAGCGGGGTTTTTTACAGTGTGGTGAGGGTTAAAATGCTGGTCAGCATTATACATATCTATTTTAAAAGTGAGTAATATCCACCAAGGTTTTATCTGCGGTGCATTTTAACTATTTCCATACAACGATGTTGTCCTTCCAAGTAGCAAAGACAGCACATCAGTTCTAGAATAAAGGAGCCAG
>NW_008625421.1:13821-18834 GCF_000691845.1 Merops nubicus | reverse complement strand
AAAGCTCAGACGTGTTCTACTAAAGGCCATTCACTCCCTGCACTCTGAGGGGAGTACCTGGCAAAATGTCATCTGGCAAATATGAAAAATAATAATATTATTTTAAAATCTAGATTGCAAATTCTCACAGAAATGGGATTGAGAATCTGGAACAGTTGTAGAAAACCAGAAAACTAATTGAAAAAGTCAGTCTTCATTTTTTCAGATTTGAAAAGTAGAGTTCTCTTGCCCTATTATCTACAGTACCATACAAATCCTTCCATAAAATGATCACAGAAGCAGCTAAAATCAGGTTTAGCCACCCCACAGCATTGCCTTTTCTACACGTTAAAAAGCAGGGCAGTAATTCAGAGCAAGATGCCCCTTAGAGAAGTAACAGCTGTAACTTAGTAAAACTTAAGTTTATTGGAAGAATATACACCTGGCTTCACATTGAATTTTTTATTCAAGCATTGAAAGAAATCACACGACTTAGAGGCAGTGTGCCATTCTGCCTCTTGCAAAATTGCTACTGAACAATTGATTTGGGTAAGCGTAGGAACACTGTCATTTAAAACAAATCGTAGCAAGTATCTGCCTTAGTTCAAAGTTTTCATTCATGGTTTTCAGAGTCAAGGCAGTACATGGATTATGTTAGAATCATAGAATGGTTTGGGTTGGAAGGAACCTCTAAAGGTCATCTAGTCCAACCCATGCAATGAGCAGGGACATCTTCAACTAGATAGGTTGTTCACAGCCCTGTTCAAACTGACCTTGAATGTTTCCAGGGATGGGGCATCTACCACCTCTCTGTACAACCTGTTCCAGTGTTTCACCACCCACATTGTAAAAAATTTCTTCATTATATCTAGCCTAAATATATCCTCTTCTAGTTTAAAAAACATTACCCCTTGTCCTGTCACCACAGGCCCTGCTAAAAAGACTGTCCCCATCTTTCTGATAGGCCCCCTTTAAGTATTGAAAGGCTGCAGTAAGGTCTACCTGGAACCTTCTCTTCTCAGACTGAACAACACAAGCTCTTTCAGCCTGTTCTCACAGAAGAGGTGTTGTATACTTCTGATGACTTCTGTGGCCCTCCTCTGGACCCGCTCTAACAGGTCCATGTCTTTCCTCTGCTGAGGACTCCAGAGCTAGACACAGTACTCTAGGTGGGGTCTCACAAGAACAGAGCAGAGGGGCAGAATCACCTGGTTTGACCTGCTGGCCATACTTTTGTTGCAGCCCAGGATACAGTTTGCCTTCAGAGCTGTGAGTGCATATTTTTGGCTCATGTCTAGCTTTTCATCCACCAGTACCTCAAAGTCCTTCTCCACAGGGCTGCTCTCAATCCCTTCATCCCCCAGCATGTATTGATACTAGTGGTTACCCCAACCCAGGTGCAGGACTTTGCACTTGGCCTTGTTGAACCATATGGGGTTCACACAGGCCCAATTCTCAAGCTTGCCTAGGTCCTTCTGCATAGCATCCCAACATTACTAACACAAGGAAAGAGCAGCCCACACTGAGAAGGAAGAAATGACAAGGTATCTACATGGTTAATTAGAAGTAAGAAGAAACACAGTGAGTTTCCAGTTATAGATGTATAGCAAATATCTAACAACTGGGGGAAGATTATCCAAACAAAGTATATTCAGGGGGAAATAAAAGACTGAGCAGCTGGTATGGGTGACAAAATCCTAGTGTGTGAAGCTCTGCAGCAGATCAGACCAGAGCTGCAATGGGGTATAGCTGGTAAACACAAGCATGGCCTCCCCTCTGCCTGCCTCGGCCGTGCAGTGGCCGTACGAACAGCATCCCCCATACAGCCAAGAAAACCCAGGTGTGTCTCATTACAATCCCAGCAGAACCTCCTGGTGCAGCTTATGCAAACATCACATAATCCAACGGATTTAAAACCTCAGGCAAAAAGTGCCTCAGGAATATCAGCTACGAAAGGAAATTAAGTGACAGGAAACCATATAAATGTGAGATGGAGCAATGTGAGCATGATTCTGTCGGTGCCTTTTTTGAGTAACACGCCTCAAAGGAAGTTATTCAACACGTACATTTTATTGCAATAACTGACATATGAGTCAGATGGGTCCTTTAGGACACAGCACCTTTCTCCAAACATGAGCTAAACAAACGGTCCTCATAGCAAAGATCACTGGGACAGACACCTGGAGACCACAGGTCCCCTGGTAGGCTGTGTCAGCAAGCTGGAAGTGCAGAGGCTAATGCATTCAGTTCAGGGTGATAAACCACATGCACCTCTGGCAGCAGGAGGAGCAGTCAGGCATCTGCTACTGCCATTTTGCAGAAAGTTTAAGCCAGTTCATCTGCAGCTGAAACAGAAACTCCCAGCTCCTGCCAGTGCAACAAACTTCCAGTGCAGAGCAAAACAAGCTTCCTACAAACACTGCTGACCAAATACAAATACAAGCATCTTAGTGCTGTGAAAAAAGCTTGGGCTCGCCTGTTTCAGGTTTACAGAAAGGTCCAAGAAATACCAACAGGCAGTTTTTCTAAATCCTCTGCTCCTTCCACTGAGAAAGGCATGCCTGACAGAGCCACCACACCACCACCGCTGGTTTGGGGGAGGAACAATAGGACAAGCACAAGCCTTGACAAATTTGTCAGTCAGAGAAGGGAGAGCAGACAAAACTACCAACCCCGAACTCCTGCAGTCTTCACCATACCTGACTTTTTCTCCTGTGAAAGATGACATCCATTTCATTTCAAGTTTGTTTTCTCTCCTGACCAACAAGCCACCTTGAACGTATGGGAAGTTCACTTCCAAGAGACTTTGTTCACTAAGGGCAAGGCCATTTCAGGAAAGACAGGTACAGTGGAGGAACACATCGAAAGATATGAGAGACAGAAACACATCACGAGAACTGGCAGGGGCAAAAGGTTTTTTTCCAAACCTCTGCCACAGGATCCCATGAAATGCACAGGCAAGAATCGCCCCGTGATCTCACCAACCAGTTGCCAAACTAGTTTGAGTCAGAAGTCCCTGATGTGCCAGCTGGGAGACAGCACAGGCGTTGTACACTTGGGTTATTTCTCACATACCTGAGCAGCTTGTAAGAAATGAGCAACAGTGTGTAAAATGTTCATCCCCTTACACGTGCCCGCACACAGCAGCTGCAGCAGGCGCCTGGTGCAGGGTGCAGCCTACACTGGCATAGCAGGAGGGGGAGGACACAAAGCTCAACCTTCCTTAGGAATGCTCACGAGCTCTGTTAAGTAGCGTGATAATTAAATCGTTAGTCACATTGACAAGTGGGTGGAAGAGGCTGGAAACGTCTGATGCAGTTTGCTACAGGCAATTATAGATTTACCAGCGATGCATCTGTCCCACACAAAGATGGGCTCAGACCCAAGTATCTACAACAGCTCAACTTTAGTCCATTTCCCAGAAGTAAAACAGAACGAAGACAGAAGCTCTACATCCGCAGCCCTCCGAAACGGCCCCGACTCACCACCAGCCCCCTGCCTGAGAACAGCTGTACCATTTCACATACGCAAACATTCATCCAAGAATGTTCATCCAAGAACTTGCAAAGGCTAATCCTTATCCAAAGATCTGAGAATTTCCCTTCTTGAAATTCTCCCTGATAATATTAACCCATTGTGTAGTACTCATATGCCCCCAGTCCTGTTACCTGGAGTATATATCTCACTTGGCTACTGCAAGACAAAAGGCTTGCAGGCTCAGCAGAGGAGATCTGACAGCAGTTTGGTAAATACCTAACCACTCTCCAGTGAGCATTTGCCACTCACGTAGGACCAACTCATCTTTGCAAAAATTTAAAATTGCATCTAAACCACAAAACTGAAACTAGTTCCATCTGTCTTAATGAATTAAATCTGACATGGGAGCTGATGGTGAAAAACTGGATCTTGTACTCTAGATCACCAGCCCTGTTCTACCACCAGCCTCAAGATTCCTCCAAACAGATATATAATTAGGAAGCGAGGGAAGAAAGGCAAGAAATGGTAACTTGTATTACAGGCACCTTGCTTGCTGTGCTGGTCCCACTCCACAGAAAAATCCATACAAGCCAGTATCTTTCCCAAGTCCAGAACTCTTAAAACCTTTAGAAATTAATTGTTGCTAGTAAGCCCAGAGGCTTGCAGAGAGTCTGTATACTTACTTGCTGCTTCTTGTGACAGGTCAGCTTGAAGGAAACAGCAGTCAGTAGGAATGTACATGCACAGAGAGGACAAGACTCACAGAGGACAACGGAGTTTTGGTTTTTTTTTTTTTTTCCCCAAAGAAATTTTATTTGAGAAAAGTTGACAAAAATCTCCCAACCAGTCATTACAGGTAAATCCATACCAGTCCCCTACACCTGCTCCCCAGTAATCACAGCACTACAGTGAAGATCAAAATACAACACCACAATGATGATAGTGTAACAGTCACCTGGGGAACTTAAGGCCTGCCACCATTTTAAAGATATCTTTGTACTCCAATAAAGATGGGGAGAGGACATCAAAACAGACAAGACTGGAAGAGCCCCTTTCTTGTACTGTCTTTTCAAGGTATATAAAAACAAAAGCAAAACCTTAACAGATCTACAGCCTTCAAACTGTAGGACCTAAAACTACTTTCCAAATGACTTATGTAATTCAGTCCTGTGGCATTGCTGCTGTTCTGCACTGTAACAGCTTTCAGAAACACACAAGGATAAAATGGATGGAAGGGCAGAGAAGTGGACTTGGGTTCTTAATATGGCTTTATCAAAAAAGAAGCCAATTAAAAGCAATCTAAACACTTGCCAGTGGAACTAACAACTCCAGGAACTTGGCAATGGCAAAGGAGAGGCAAAGTACTAATGTACTTACTTAGATGACAGGAGGTCATCTTTTCATCCTCTTTCCCATTGCCTCACCTTGGACAACCATTTCCATCCCAGCAATAGATCAGATTCAGGGCAGAAATTACAAAAACACACTTTTTGTAAAAGGCCCAGGGCCATGACAACCCCTTCCCTAGCCAGAAGTGTCTAGGCACGTGACACCAGA
>NW_008625421.1:0-13790 GCF_000691845.1 Merops nubicus | reverse complement strand
TGCTGAACCATTTTCTCTGAAGGAATGCAGAAAAGGAGAAAGAATTTTTGTAATTGCCTAAAAACTGCAGCAGATAAGTCCAGGAACTTAATCTGCCTGTTGTGTATTTTTTGTTGTTGTTTTTTTCCCAGCCTGGCTTGTTTAACACTACGTCATCTGGACAGCTGAGAAACTACAAGAATCTGCTTGCTCTCCCCATAGTACTGCATAAGACAGTAACAATTCTGTTGAGGGCACAGTTCAGGCTCTCCTCAGATGCAGAATTAGCCTCTTCCTACACTGTACTGCTTTTCTGAGTTCATCCACATTCTTCCAATAACTCCTCTGCCAATCTGCAAAGTACCCCTTGCACCCACAGACCTCAAAGCAGGGCACAGGCCTTCATGCTTCACATGAGCAGCAGCCCACCTTGCTTTGGGTCTCAGAAGATGAGATTCAGCCAGCTGCCTGCTGGATAAAGCCTACAGTCAGATCAGAAAAATCTTCTGCTCGAAGCAAGACCAAGTTTCCAAGCATAACCTGCTCCTGTTTGTTCTGTGACTGTATCTGACTGAGGCCTCCTGTCTGCACAAAAGGCTGTCCCTGACCAAGGCTTTCAGGAATACTGCTACATTTGTTTCAGAACAAAGGAGGCAAATCCAAGACAAACACAGGAGCAAGGGTGCGACCAAGGCTGGTCAGCTTATTTGAGCAAAACAGGCTTCTCCCTTCCAAGCTCAAACATATCCCAATCTCACCTTCCAAGGCTTTCCTTCCCCCATGCTGATCCACCATATGCTCAAGTGCCCTGACCAGTCAGCACAAAGACACCACCTCCACACAGAGGTCCACAACAGTGACCAAACCTTGGACCCTCCTCTATCCTCAGGCCCTGCTGGAACAATGAAACCTATTGCTTTGCACTCACCTCCCTTTGCACAAGGCTTAGCTCCCAGCTGGTCAGAACAGGGAGTCCCCTGCTCTGCCCTGGTGCTAGCTGTACCACACTGAAGAGCTCAGCAGGGTCAAGTGGCTCAGAGTAACACTACAGTCACAGACAGATGGGAGACATCATCAAGCCAAGATTATAAAAAGAGAACAGACAGCGCAAAAACTTGCTGCAGCTGTCATGGAAACATCTTTCTTTATTTAATCACTGCCCCAGGAACCCCCAAACCCAACACAACCTCCCCCACCCTCAATATCCAACAAGTTTTCACAAGTCCCCCGTTGCCTCCAATGTTTAGGCTCCCCTCCCCCCTGAGGGTCCAAGTTCCTGCAGAAAAGCTCCAGTCAGTGGGTATCATCTGTGAGATGGCTCCCGGGGGCCACGGCTGGGTGCCAGCGGTGTCCAGCTGGGTCTGAGAGGAGGGGGAGGAAGACTTGCTCCTTTACTCAATCAGTTTCTTGGCCTTGAAGAAGCGACGCAGGTAGAAAACCTGCCACGTGGCCAGTCCAATGAGACAGCACATGGAGAAAATGCTGAAGTACAGAACTCGGGTGTTTGTCGACTCTGAAACAGACAACAGACCATTCATTGCACAGGAGTCTGACATCACAGGATGTGTCTCAAGAGGGCAAAGTTCCCAGGATTTCCTCTCCCCTCCCCTTCAACTTCAGAGGCAAGATATCACACAGCATGAAGGCAAGGGCACCCAGGCACCAGCAGTACTCGAGTATAAAACCAGAGGGAACAATGAGAAGGATAATGAAAAGGAACACAGTAAAACTGCAGTTAATGGGCAACATTAAATGGTACAGAGTAATTCATGTTAGGAATGGAGACAGAAAGAAATTATTTATACAGCTGGGACACACAAGACTCAGTGTCTGTTTCAGAGAAAGAGAAGCATCAGCAGGTCTCCCTTACTAGGAACAGAGCAGGCAGAGACCACTATAACTGCTTGATCCCCAGATGGTGTCCCAATAACACGTTTGGCAGAAGTAAGGGGTCTCAGAGCTCCATCCCTCTGGAGGTGCGCAGTCTCTTACCATTTGTGTCCCTCATCTCCTCTTCTCGTTTCTTCATATAGGCAAAGTCGTTAACGATGGACTCTGAAAGATCTTCCAGGCGCCTCAGTTCTACTTCCAGAGGCTTCAGCTTCTCTACTTTAGCAATCTAGAAAACAGAAAAGTCAGGCAATCACTGAGCCAAAGCCAAAAGCTCCCACGTGGGTTTTTACTGCCAGTTTGAACTACTCCTCTTCACATACTACAGATCTGGGACATCGTTCCCCTAGGGAAACGCCTCTACAAGCCAGAAACTACCATGTCATGAAACACTCTCACTTCTCCCACCTGCTCTCTGAAACACACTTTCCTACTATCCCTCCCACACAGCAGAGGAGCACAGCATGCATACAAGCACATTTCTTCCTTATTCGGCCTAATGTTAGCTTATTCACAGCTGGCTTCTGAGGAGTGGGTAGAAGAACTTGCCACATGACAAAGCCCCCAGTGAAGTCGCAGCCTGAGGTGCAGGTGACTGACTTACGCACGCACACGCTACTGCTCTACAGGCGCGCGGGACACCGGCCCCGACACCCACTCTGCTCGCTCTTGCCCCCCGGCCCAGATCGCCCGGGCAGCCCCATCCTCAGCAGCGGTGCTCTGAGTCCGCTCGCAAGAGCTCCGGGCTTGCGGCGCTCAGGCCGATGCCCTCACGGGCGGCAGACGTTCTCGGTGGGGACCACGCAGCTACGACGTGCTGGATCTGCCGCAGCCACCAGGTGACGCTGCCGGAGCACGTACCGGGCACCGGTTCGACAGAGAAACACACTTCCCAGAGAAAAGCTGGGTTTATACGGCATCACTTTCGTGCAGATCATGCAGCCCGCAGTCCTACAAATCACAGACTCGTATCCAAAAAGAAAAATCCATCGGAAATTGAATTAGAAAGCGCAGTCCACAACAGCAACTATTTAAAGATGTCCCTGCCCTGGTCCTGGCTGTAACCTGAGTACACATATAAAATCTGTGACACAAGGACATTACTCAAAGAGACTTAACTGCAATTCCTGCCACTGCTACAGTGTAGGGTTTGGGCAACTGGTTCTTGTGTAGAATTTGGCACTATTAGCAACGAGTGATCTGATCCTGCCACGGAGGCCAGATGCGTGTCTCCAGGTAATGCAGCAGAAGAAAGATGCCCTACAGAAAACACACGGAGCACCTGCAGCTCACCACAGGTCTCACCACAACACAGGATTACTCAGATGTAAGCCACAGGACAGCATCCCTCAGTGGTCCAAGTGCCAACAGGCAGGCAACAGAGCACCCAGGGTGCAGGCACCCCCAATATGCTGCATCCAGAAGCAGCTGCCCTGGTGTCAGAGCCCACCTGAAGAGATGTTTGTGACCAGGCCAGTGCTCACTAATCAGCCATTTCATGGAAGGGGCTTCACATGACACATGTATCCTGGCAAGCTGCAGGCCCTCAGGCAGTCATCTGAGGATTTTTATGCTGAGGTGAGCTGTGTATTACAGCTCTTCCAGCACAGCAGTGTCAATTCAGAGTGTGTTTGTGAAGAGGGGTAGGACACAGGACGTTAAAACCCTCCTGCTTTCTAACCAATAGGTTGTGCTGACAAAACCCTGTGGCCTGAACACGTATGTGCCAGCAGAGCTTTGCTGAAAAACTTGCACTTGTGCGAGTGTGCCTACATCCCAGACTGTGGTGACACAGCTAGAGCAGCAGGTCTGTAGCACACAAAGGGTCTCAGGTAGCTCTACTGACAAGTTAACTCCACATTGATGGTCTCCATTATCTTCCTAAAGGGCAGTTCTCATTCACAGAAGGCTAAAGAGGTTCCACTGGGAAAAACCAAGGCCTGTCTGCTCCATCCTGCATCCCTTCAGCTGCTCTTAGTAGGTGTAGCTAGAAACATCTGATAGATACTTCTAGTCCTGCCTGTACTCCAAGACGTATGTCTTGGAACCTCCTTCATCCCTAGTGAAGCCAAGATGCACAGCTGCTCTAAGGGACTTTGTAAAAAGCCCACCAAGCATCTATGATGGTGGAACACCATCATCCTAGAAAGGAACATCTGGACCACCAGAACAACTGAGACAATAAGGCCACTGAACTTTCTCAGGGGCCACTCAAAGATTTGTCAAAGCCTAACTCTCTTCCTAGCACAGAAAAAGACAGTATAGCCAAGAATTGACAAGTAGCTGACCTGTAAAGGAACCTAGATTGCCAAACCTTCTTGATGCCCTCTGAAAAGTCTTTTCACTTTTTATTACCAGAATTTCTACTTACTGAATGGAGAAAAAGTTATTCCTCCTTACCCCAGAGAACTAAGGTGTGATACTGCCAGGCAATTAGGTTTTATAACCCAGCTCACTCTCCAAGTTGCTTTGCTCCAACAACGTCTGGCTCTATTAAAGCTTATGAATCTAGGCTTGGACATCACCTCTCCTCTCACTCCATATACCCATGCACAAACTGGACAGTATCAGTGACCCTTGGTCAACTCCCTGTATGAAGTCTCCTTGCAGCAATTCAACAAGAACTGGGGGAAAGACACGTCACTGGTACCTTACAGCAGATGAACATCACAAGCAAAAGGCTCAAAAAGGCAGCAATTCCAGGAGAAACACCTAAGCAACAGTTCTCCCCTCTAGGACCATACAGCAACCTGTCAAGTCAAAACCCACAAATACTACAGCAACCTGGGGAGAAAGATGATTTAAAAAAAAAAGACCCACCCTGCAAAGCAGTGTGTCTGAACATCCGTAGCAGCTGTACGAACAGTAAACCAGTCAGAGCCCTTTGCGGACAGGTTGTTCAACAAAGCTCACCGCTCTGAGAGGTCCTCCCTCACAAGCCAAGGATGCTTGCCAGTGCTACCAAGAGCTGCCTTTGATGGCAGCTGTGACTGCAAGTCTAAATTCGTCCTTTCCCGTGTTTGTCCATGGACCTTTTCCACCAATCTGACTACACCGATGAGCACAGCGGGTACTTACTTTATTCCAAGACAGCTGTATCAGTACAACCAGTGAGCATGTAGGTCCACGGTCATAAGAGAACCCTTCTGCACAGGCACAATGCTTCTAGACAGCGCTACGGTAATGCGACCCAAAGAGTATGTCACGGGGTTGTATTTACAGAGATTCTGTAAATGTAGTCACCATAATCCTCCCAGTTACGCTCTCAGGGGTCGTCCTATAACATTTCCACATCTTGTAATCCTTCAGTAGCTGGTTGGCAGACAGCTGACCCAATGATTGTTTTGCTCTTCCCTGACCCTAAGTGCCTTCTTACTCTCCACGTAGGACATGCTTTAGACTGACTTAAGCAAGGATTGCTCTGCTCTGACCAGGGAAGTGCACACAGCAATTATTCATAGGAATCTTTCTTCACCAACAACTGTCACTTTCTCAGGCACAGACTCAGTGCTGGGGGCTGACTGACCCAAAATTCTATCGAGCCAAAAGCACAGCAGCAGCCATCAGCATCTGGATGCTGAATTTGCATCCAAGCCAGTCAGTACTGTCCCAGCCACAAAGCAACTGCTATTCCACACAGCTGGCTCTTGGGTCTAAGAAAGCTATGTCCTCCTAAGATGGAAACATTTAGGCTTTATGCCTATTTCCAATGTCACGCCTTCAAACCAAATACCCGTTTCACACCAGCTACTGCTCTGCCAAACGGCTTCACGCTGATACACTGCCAGTTCTTAGAAATGCACAGGCGCCATTTCAGGGCTGTTGAGCCAGTACATCTTACAGGCAGGAAGGCAAGAACAGTAACAATGGAACATGACCTTTAGGAGGATCCGCTATTAACCTAAAATGACACCCATGCCTGGGACTGGAGAAACTTCACACCTCACTCTCTTGTTTCCTCTAATGCCTATGCCCAGAAGCAGGGTCATGCTGTCCTAGAAAAGAAATTCACACATTAAGCCCCAGTTCCCAGACCAGAGAATTAATTTCAGTTGATGTTTGTCTTTTTTATTCTCTCCTCTAACACACAAAGCTTCACTGGAATTGTAGGTTACAGAAAGGCTTTCATCACCGCTGGGAAAACAGCTTCCCATCATGAGCCCCAGGTCTACAAATGGCATCACGTGAGTGCTGGGAAAGGGCAGCCTGCAGCGCAGGCAGCCGGGGAACATACCTCCTCGTAGTTCTTTGCTTCAACTCCATGCTTCATATCCAGAATCACGAGCTGGTCCGGCATCCTCCCTGTTCCTGGAAGCAGAATGAAAGGATTCATTGTGCAAAACATTCAGCCTGCCAGGAAATCACCAGCTCTCCCCACCACTGAGGAAGAACTCACAACACCCCTCCCCTCCCTCCACGTCTGCAGCTAACTGCGGAGGCAGTGCAGTCCAGCCTAAAAATACAGAGACTTCACAATAAATCCTGGCTGAAGGAGAGCCTCCCAAAGATAATGAGAACAAGCTGTAACTAAAAGCGCTAAGTGTGTGTGGGATGCAAATCTGTAAAAACTGCAAAGGACTGGAAGATGAATACCAGCTGCTATGAGACAGCCTGGCAAAAGACAAGTCACCAGAGGGACAGATACTCAACTGGGAAGCCCACGTTCCTCCTAGCAGGAAGTGCACCAGCAAATCGTCACGTTTACTAGGGGCTGTAAATAATTTTTTACGTTCCAAGGAGCAGAGGGTAAACTGCTCTCATTGAGGAATATGGCATACAGGGACTAGTGACCCTCACAGTGCAACAGATTTTTGCCCATGTATCTTTTCAGGGAAAGAACAGCTCAGATGCCTAAGGCCCACTCTGCTAATGCAGATCCCAAGATGGCAGGAGGCTTCTGAAGCCGGGAAAATGTCACTTCAGAGAACGGCCAGCTGGAGCCGCACAAACAGCACGTAGGACAAGGCTGCCATCAACAGCACAGCAGGTATCTTTTAAGGCTGTAGCCCCTAAGCTATGGACACCTATTGCCAATAGCTACAGTCACACCTGAGAACGCTCCCAAGAAGGGAAAAAAACCCCAAACAAACAGAGAAAGAATATATATACCCTAAAGAATGCGGCATGTCAGCTGACCAAGTATCACATTCCACTGTACCACCTACCAGGAAAATCTCTCTACATAACACATTCCCAAATCCCAGCACTTTGGGGCACGCAGTTGTCCTCAGCTGGCTGCCAGCAAAACAGAAGGTCTGAATTAATTTATACCATGAATTTCAGAGTCTTTAACCAGGAGCATGTCCCATGCTCACACTTTGCTTTAGGAAGCTGCCAGGTGGACATTCCACAAACAAATTCAACGTGCAAGTTCCACTGGGCCATTCCGGTTGGAGCTAGGAAGATACTCCAGATCCTCATTACAATATCCCCAAATTTTCTCTCTACCCACTAAACAGCAATTCAACATCAGAGTAGAATCACCTCCACCTTCTACTGCTGGCAGAACACGGAATAGCCTACTAACAAGATGGTCCTATCAACTACAAACTGTTTCTTAAATTTCATACAAGAAACATAAGGGATTTAAAAAAAGGGATACAAGAACTCAAAAGTCAAACCCAGCTATGTAAGAGCCCAATGGATAATTAGGATTAGAACAGTTTTCTTATAAAAGACCAGTTACTGTAAAAACCACACTCAAATCCCAGCACTGTTCTTTAACAGACAGGCTGTACACAAGCACCCAGTGCTCCTTTCTCCAACCACAAGTTTTGACTGTTTATGCTATATATATACCAGCATGCCTAGAAACTGCCAGGTAGGGCAGCCAATAGTAGCTGCAGAAGAAAATTCAAAGCACACAATTCAGTGAGGGTTTTGGGTTTTTTTTGATGTTGCTTAAATCACAGTGACTTGGGTAGAGAGCTGGAGCTTCCAGGAAGAGATGAGAAAGATAAAAAAGGACAGGGAACAGGATAATAGAATTGGAAGGATTAATTTGTCAGGCTGTAAGGGAGAGCTGCCAAGAGCAAGTAAGAAATGTAGAAAACTCAGAGCTGCTGGGTGCAAAGGGATGGAAAGCAGACATTCTGCAAGAGGTTAACGTCAGGGAATGGCCTGGAAAAATTCACGCTGCTCTTCTACAAGTTTACTGCGCCCAAGGCACAAGGCAGCTCCCTTCACACCCATCAGATCCTCAGTAACTCCCTGCTCCTCCTGCAGCCAGGGCTCACTGGAGCAGACTGGGTCAGCAGCAAAGAAAGAAAATGTTAAGTCACAGACATCTTAAACTAAACTGATACCTACCTCCCCGAGGAGGACTTTAAAAGGTCATCATCTCACATGAGCACAGAACTGCTTCCTGGGAGAATAGAGGAGCTCCCAATTTGCAAAGGCAGTTGGAAAAAACAGGATGTAAAAAAAATTTCCTACAGGAATTCCAGAAAAAAAAAAAAAAAATGTCCTGACACTCTTAAGAAAGTTTGAGAAGAGAAGGATTACAGAAGGAGCAAAGAGGTAAATATTAGCATGCAGGAAGAGCCCTAGCATGTAGGGCAGGCCAGGCTGCTCTTCTCAGAGATCAGCAGACAGTGCAAGAGTAAGTGTGCCTGGGGACAAAGCACTGGTCAGGCAAACAGGACGCTTCCACCCTGGAGGAGAGAAAAAAGCTTGTCATGCAAACACCCATCGCTCCAAGGAGCATCCTAAGAACTCCTCCACTCTGATAAGGTGGACCTTCTTCTTCTCGCTTCCTCTTCCTCATTTCTGTGGTTAAGGATTGAGAAATCCCAGTTGCTTAGACCCCTCAGGTCCCAACGGTTCTGGGCTTCCTCTACCAACAGTTTTTCTCTTCCAGTACTCCACTGACATCCTCCTTGGCTACCGCACTACAAATCCTGACCACTTACTTGATGAGACTGTGGAAAAAAAAAACAGTCCTCTAAAGAGAAACATGGAGATAAGCAGTGCTGGCTTAGTTCCCCCATTCCCATGCTGACTTTAACGAGGAAACAATGCACTTCCTTGTAATGTGGTTACTTCTTCCACAGTACCTTAACCAAGTCCTGCACATGATCAAGGCTCGCACTGACACTTCCCTTACATTAATACTTCCTTGATTTCCAGCACAGGTATAGGAAACCTGGAGATACTTACCATGCAGAATCTCCCCTTAGCAAAGAATTCAGAGCATCTGGGTCCAAAAAGAAAATGGCAGCTTGGAGGCTCCCAGAGAAAGTATCTAGAAGAGGCTCCAGGGGGTTTGGCAACAATACAAGTGAGCCAGGGAACAAACATTTGCTACAACCAAAAGTGCTATAAGGGGCTCAGCCTAGGCAATAAACCTCTGGTCACAAGCACTGAAATAAAAGAGTCTAGACACAACAAAACAAAGAAGCCTTTCCCACTTCAGTGTGTGTGATCACATGGAAGCTTTGAAAGACATGGACTGTCTGGAGACCTCCCAGATACCCAGGTGTTGGACAGTAAATAGCATGAGTGACTCCCAGATGAGTCAGTAGTGCATGCCTTGATATGCTAAGGAGAATTTGGAAACTGTACCTTTGGAGTGAAATAACAGCAAAAATCCTGAGCATTTAGGGTTCACTTCCTTATCTGTAAAATACTATAGAAGAGGTGTTACAAGCCAGATCCCTCGCAGTTCCAGCAAAGAAGATGGCCTTCTTTTACTGGAAAGTTCTCTTCAACTTGGACACTATTCGGATCTTACACGTGTAGCAGAACAACAAAACAGAGGTTGTCTGTTCAATAGATATGAGGAATGGTGCTAGTGATTGCTCTGGGATCTTTTAGGGTAAGAAGAGACAGGTCCAGGGATCAGAACTCTGTCAGTGACTGTGAAAAGATGTGAGCTACAAACCTGCATGTGCTCACACCACTACAAATGATGAGACTAGCACCCATGTGTTGGCTGCTTTCAGCACGTTTGTCCTGAAGTTGAGCCCAGCCACTCAAAGCAGCACACGCGTCACACTCACAGGAAATGAGCCTCTGCACTCATTAGGCAACCATCCCTGCATCACAAATGCAAGGCTGACCTGCCCGTTTCCCCTTCCCTTTACTGACCACTTAGAGAGCAGCTGCAGATTCAGACCAAGACCACATTCCCTGCACGCGCAATCCCCAGTCCCAGAAAACAGTTGCTAACCTAACGTAGGATCGCTGCCAAGTACACACTGTCGAGAGATCACGTTCCACCAAATGGGGAGAAAGACAGGGTCCTGAGGATGGCGGCATCCTGCTCTGTCCTGGCTTGGCTGCCAGAGAGGCGTGAAAAGGGCAAAACGTTTGCTCCTTGGCACTGCCACTCATTGCAGCTGTGGTGACCTCTGCGGGAGGGACACGCGATTTCCCTTTCAGAGGAAACCCAAACGCTCTACACCAGCCACAGAGGATGACTTGACTTCAAACATAACACCAACAGCAGATATTCTGCAGTGACACTGCCCACAGCCTCCTGAAGATCAGCTTCAAAAGTCAGTGTTCTGTGGACCATGCTCAGGATCACTTTACCCATACCCCTAACCCACATATCTACATCAACTTGTTCAAGGCTTGATGGAGCCAACAGACCTTCACTTACCCACAGGAAGCTTGCTCTCAAAGCAGGCCTCAAACATATCATAGTCTTCTGTGGTGAAGGCAAACTTGCCCTTAGTGGCATCCTCCTTGGCATACAGGATGTGCCCAGCTGAGTCTGTTATCTGTAAAAGAGACAACGCGGGTGAGGAACACGGTGCTTCACGGCCACGGGCTCACGCTGCCTGTGCTACACAGGAAGGGGTCTCGTAGCATCCTGTTTGGTGCTGCTGCTACAGTCTTGTCTCAGCACATTCTCTCCTTCCTCACAACCAGATCAATCCTTCTCTTCCTCACCCCCATGCCAGGAGCTGACAAAGTCAGAGTGCCTTTAAGGGAATTACTCACTCTTGGATTAATCAAAAATGAACTCCACTAAAAAAACAAAATCAACCAACCAACAAGACCCAAAACCACACCGACTCCTCTTTCTCCTATAATCTCTGAATATAGACTACCTTGAAGAACTCTAGCTGAACCAAAGTGTTATTAATCGCCTTCGTTTTGCAAGCGAAACTGAAATTCCCATAGCAACAAAGACATGGAAAAGCCTTATGGGACAGAGAAGACTCATTCCCCAGAAGATGAAATGGCAACAGCACATCTATTCCTCTAGAAATGAACTATCACTGTGACCCCGAGTAATACAAGGTTTGGGTGCCAAGACCCATAAAAGTGGCCACTTCAGAGGACAATTTGGACTACACAGACAGAATAATGACTGCTTTGCACTAAGTCTATGAAATTACTAAGAATAGGCAAAAACCATCGAAGGTCTACAAAAATGCTTCAACGAATTAAACAAAGGACACACATTTCATGACGCAGACTTGAGAATCATTGTGCTTGATTAAAGGCTCTGTCTAGTAGAAATATTCTGACTGTGAAGAGGGGTGAAAAAACCTGAAGGCGTTACAATACTGCATGAAAATCAACAGTGTATGTTCCACTGGAATGCTTCCCAGCCTCTTTCAACTCTGTCCTTCAAAAGGCATGCCTGAAAAAGCATGACTGCTAAAGTCACTATGGGTCTTTCAAAGTCTTGGGAGGTGAAGAGACCAAAAAGCTGGGAAATAATTTTGAAGGTATATAAGAAAGAAGTGCAAAAAATGATTTGTGGTATAGAGAACATAAGTGAAACATTCTCCTCTACTCCATTTGCAACCCAGAACCAGCCTCATTTCCCTGTACAAAGGCCATGTGAAAGAGCTATGTACCCAAAATTACACTAAAGAAATACTTTTCTTTATTCTTATTAGGACACCTAATTAACTCCTTGCCAGGGCACAGCACTGATGCTAGCAGCCTGCTGGACTCCCAATGGGTGCAGACCTTCACATCCATAATGAAAGTTGCTGCATTAGACAGGAAAAGCAACAAAGTATAGAAATCCTTATGCCTCAGAGTATAAAACATAGCAGGCAAACTTCAGGAACAATGTCCCTCCAAGTCACAGGTCATACCTTAATGGCCTGTTACAGGATTTGTTGTAGCTGCCCCTGCACCATATGGTACTTGCCAGCATCCGAGGACGAGGAGCACCATTCTCCTCCCGCACCACTGTTCCTGCTCAGCACTCACCTGTACTCATTCAAGTGCTGAGCAGATGTAAGCACGCCTGCCCCGCCAGGCACAGGCAGCTGCGCTGCCATCCTCTTGCCACAAGCAACCAACACAAACCACCTCCTGCCTGGAAGCCACCAAACTACTGGAAGCACCCAGGCCAAATCGGCAGGCCCTGCTGGAGATATGTGTCCCTACGTGACCACACAGACATGGTGTAAAAGCATGCGTCTTGGCCACCAAACGGCACACGCGGTTCAGTGGAGCAGTCCTCATTAACCACGTCACTAGCCTCATCAGGCTAGTCACATAATCTGCACACAGAGTTCTCCATCACAAGAACTCTCAAGAGAAAGCTCTCCAACATCCCTACTGTTTTACGCACTGTTCCTTTAGGGCTTCGTAAACACCAGAGTTGGTCCTTAGCTAGTGGACGTTATACAGCTTGATCCATTTTTGCCCTTCACAGCTCTAGCAACAGCTTGCTCACGAGCAGGACTGTGGTCAGCAGAAGCTGTGCTATTTGCTTTCATCAAAACTGGAATAGCATTACCCAAATCGGCCAAATCCGCTGCCCATTTAGCTCGGCCACGGGGGCGGAGGAGCTGCTAATAGCCCAGCCAGAACGCTAGTGGGGGAGCGGACCTGAAAGGGATTTTTCATGCTATTCTAACGTTATTTACAGTAACAAAATCCCTGACAGACAGGGCATTGTTCACCTTCGACAAACAGCCCGAGGACTCCCCGAGCCGACAATGGGGCAGAGGCACGTGGCTGGGCCAAGCCAGACCTCAGCCGCCCTGCCAGGCGTCCTCGGCGGGCAGCTGGCAGCGCCCACGGATTCCTCTGCAACAGAAGGTGCCACTGTCAGCGCCGCGGTATCACGCACACCAAACTCAGCTCCCTGGCAGGCGCCAGACTGAGCCCGGCCAGGATGAACTACAACCCCCTACGTTCAGCAGCCAGATCTGGGACACTGAAGCAGACCACCCAGTGCAGACACGATGTCCTGAACTAAGCTTACACCTGAACAATAAAGAGGAAAGCAAGAATTGCATAAATTATTATTTCTTCTTTGTAGCTTGTCAAAAGAGTACAGGACCTTTATTTATTTATTTTATTTTATTTTGCAGTTATGTGTGGAAGCATGCCCACTTCCATGGACAGTCCCATCTGGACACCAGCTTCAGCAGCAAGGCCGGACTAAGACCCAAGCATGAGATTCATTGCCACACCATGTCCCTAGACAAGTCCTCTGTCATAAAAGTGAGTTCTGGAAGAGACTGTGGGGTAAGTCAACCTAAGAGTGGGCAACCAAAGAACCAGGAAGCTTGACCACCGCGCAGTAAGAGGCAGATGGGAACGTGGCACTCAATTTGAAATTTGAAGAAAGCCTGGGGAAGGCAGACTGTGGACAGAATTAAAGTGAAGCTGTTGAATTTTTAACAGCTGTTTGTCACATAGGTATATTTGTCACACACGTTTTGCTGGTCTTTCCCCTATACTCCCTAAAAATCCTTTAGAATCATTTCCTTCCCTGCACCAAACACCCTGCCTTGTTAAAATCCATACGAGCCATGACACCACAAGATAGGAATAGGCATTTTGGGTACCAAAACCCGGTCTCCTTGCCCTTTCCTAGAGGCCTGCTGCTCCATCCCGCCGTGCCGAGGGAGCCCTGGGAAAGCCACGTCACCCTAACCCTTTCCAATTCACACCGTGTCAGCAGCTTTAGGGCGGCCTTATCGCAACGGCCC
>NW_008625420.1:333-4206 GCF_000691845.1 Merops nubicus | reverse complement strand
TGGCGCCTAGTCGTAGGCAAAAACGGAGCGTAAGACAAGAGGGGTGACAGCCTGCGTGAGGTTTATGAACGCGGATTACCTCCCTGACTTAAAAAGGAACGCTCCTCATTTTAAGTCCTGTCCGTGCCCCCTCGCTGTGTGTGGGGGACGCCGCTGTCTGCCTGAGGAGTGTAAGCGGAGGACACCGGATCGCATCATTGGCGCACGGCAAGAAGCGGGAGATGGTGGGAAGAGGCGTGAAAAGGAAAATAAGGGCTCGTCCGGGATTTGAACCCGGGACCTCTCGCACCCTAAGCGAGAATCATACCCCTAGACCAACGAGCCGACTTGAGAAGTGGTTTCTCTCCTTTTCTAAAGAAGGCTGAAGGGCTGTGCTGCGGCCCCGACTGCCTCGTGGCTGATGGCCGCGGTTCCGCCCGTCCAGTACCTGACCCGGTACCCGCCCGGCTGTGGGTCTGCCCGCAGGGTAGGCGTCCAAGGTCTGCATCATCGGCTGGGGGAGGAAGGGGGGGGGGGGGTTTTGCTCTCTTCTGCTACAGCCGTAGCTGTGGGCTCATGGTAGAGATCCAGGAGAAGCCCCCAAAAGACAGTGTTGCATAAACGCAATTTGGCGGTCAACAGGCTTCGTGGCAGCTAAGTGTATGCGCACCCGGGCCAGGGTGTCGTCTGACTCCTCGCACCAGTCCGCAGGCAGCAGAGGCTGGAATTTACCCCCTGCCTCAGCCTGGGAGGCTGCAACCGTTGAGGTTTGCCTCTGGTGGTGCCTGCCGGTGAGAAGCAAGTGTGCTGCCCGAACCAATGCCTGCCCAGCAGCAGCGGCAAACTCGCCTGTGTGGCCAGCGTCCCACCAATGAGTGTTCAGGCCTTGCGGGGACCGTTCTTCTGCAACGGCCTTGTTGAGGCAGCTCACACAAGTCTCGTGTGTAGCCTGTCTGGCTCTTCTGCAGTGATCTCTGCTCAGTAGTGAGTACATATGCTGTTCTGCCCCCACTATTGCTCCCCACGTTTCTTCCAGTCATTGTTGTCCCAATCCTGGGTTCTTCACCCTCCTATGCAAAGAACTAAACCACACACAGGGCAAGGCATTTCTTTACTACAGATCTGCACAGAGGTTGGTGATATTCCACAAAGCTAACTCAGCTCTGTGCACAAACTGCAGTTTATATCTACTGTTACATGGTTAACAGCAACCCACCCAAGTTGATACTCACTGGTTAGTAATTAATACTACATTTGGTTTTGGCTAGTTGTGCTTAAATTTGCACGTGTGCTCCTTGAGGGGGTGTGTGTGGGTGAGTCTACTTGGTCCCCAAGTCGGTGGTCCTGATCTGCCCCTACTGCTTTTACCTTTCCCCCAGCTTCACTATCTGGCTGAAGCCAGTTCCTTCTGGCACTCTTCTAATCTTGAGGCCTTTGTTAAAATAGGTTGTTCTTCATTAGTTCCTTCCAACCTTATCTCCCGGGCTTCAGCAGTTGAAGGACAATCATCCTATCTAAGCCAAGTTTCTAAAAGGAATAATTATTTACACTATTTATCATTATTTGGTAGATTTTCCAGACTTTTCAGACTGTGGCAAACCTATCTACCCTTATGTGCCAAATCTGATTAATAAGTGTAGCCATTAACCACAGCAGTCAAGCCACAAAGCCCAACACAAAGAAGGGAAGTTCATGGTTCGTTTCTGATTTAATACTGTACTGCAGCCAAGTGGTGGTGATGTTACTTTCCTACTTTACAGGTGACGATTTTATGCAGACTTGTTTAACTATTGATCTCTTACAACAAACATGATGCTGGTCAGGCTGCAGGCGAGTGCTACCTCTATACAATAACGGTCACTAATGCCTATGTCCTAAGAAGCTAAGGGGGAAGGTGGGAGGGAGAGACAGGAAAAATAATTTGTCATTTATGGACTATTTTATATATCAAGGTTATCAAGAATACTTGTAGCTTGAGTTGTTCCTTAGCATCAGTTAAGCACTGGAATAGTTCATCACTAGCATCCTTTTCCACTATAAGGTTTCCTCAAAATACTTATCCTCACATAGTGGGTGATCCAAGACATTTTTCTTAACTGAAGTATGGAAAATTAATTAGCAAACTCTTGCCATGTAGAAATACTGTGCTGTTGCCAGTGCTGAGCTTTGGAAGAACCACTGCATTTCTATTTAATGAAAGTAAGCATGATGGCATGATCTGCCAGCCACAATTTCTCCCAACTTGCAGATGAAAGAGTAATGTTGCAATAGACACACAATACTTCCTTTTACAAATAGAACCCGAGTTTTTTTTTTCTTTCACTCTGATGTTCTCTTACTGTTTGTAATGGTTTGAAAGCAAACCAGTGAGACACTCCAAGTCAGAAATACAATTTAATGGGGGGAAAAAAAAAAAAAATGCAAAGATACAAAGAAACCCCACAGACAAAGTCAGAATACAACCTGATACTCTGTAGTTAGGGTGGTGGTAGCAGTCCAGATGAAGCAGTGGTCTCGTAGAAAAGATCTGGTAGCTCTTGTCCTCTGGAAACCCAGTGGGTAAGGGCCCCCTGTGCTGTCCTGAACCCCAGTTTATATCCAGGTGGGAGCACTTGGCTCCTCCCCCTGGGCAGAGCATCTCACCATGGGTTGATATCAGTCTATGAGTCATGCAGTGGGTCCTTGATGGTCCCTTAAACAGACATAGCTCCTGGGGGGAGCTCTGTATGAGTCATGGGGCGAGGCATGGATGGGCCCATTAACAGGGAGGAGGACTCCTGCTGGGTGGGAAGGTGTTAACATCTCCCCAGACCTCTTTCCTTATCTGTTATAGCCTGGGATGTGAGGTCTGTCCTGGGCAGCTGCTACCAGTGATTTTGTTAACAGCCCATGAGCACTGACATAGAGAGTATAGAGTACACAGTTTTTGGTTCTACTCACATAATGATACACTGGTCCCAGCCCCTGTAACTATGACACTGTTTCAAAATGAATGTCTTTGGTGGGGTATTTTTTGTAGGAATGCATATCGCTGCACATGAAACAGTGCCTGCAGTTCCTCTAGGAGGCACAGAGATGAAGGCTAAATAGAGAACAATTGAAACAATTAATGTAAAATCAGTCTTAATATATTTGCTTCTTCTCCTAGAAGAGTAACCCTTATTTTGTTTGACATCCTAAACCTGCTCGCTCCCTCTCCAAAACAGTAGGGTAACAAAGGTCTGAACTTCTAGCATAAACAGTAACTGTGAAAAAATTTATGTAACTTCTTCCTCAGAGACACACACTCTTTTAGATCCTCCTTTTATGATAAGTGGAAACAAAAAAGACTAGAAAGTGTTTTTCCTTCTCTTGTGGGACTGACTGCTTTTTTTATTGCATGTGAGAAAGCTCAGAAGCCATTAGGCAGCTTGACAACAGCCTGCCAGGTCTCTCTTGCCCTGCTGTCTGGTCCGTGCTGCTATGTCACGGGGTGAAAAATAGTCTACAGTAAGTAGATCAGATAGTCTCCCAGATGTTCTGTGTTGAACAGCAGTAAAGCTACACTGTGAACAGGATCATCGTAGGGCTGTACCTGTGACAACATTATCTCATCTGTCAGGGGAGACAGATATTGCAGGAATTCTCTGGCAAGGGACCTGTGTGGCCAGATCAGACTTAGTAGTACATAAAAAGAGGATGTGTGAGCTGTGTAAAGGATAGTAAATTTGAGACTAGGAATAATTATAGCAAATCTAAATGATTTTTTTTGGAACATGCTTCAAGGCTTGCCCCTGGGGCATAAATAATTAACGCATATGCCATACATTTAAAATCCCACGAGAACAGTTAACTAGTGTCTTGCCTCACAGCTGTGAAAAAAAAAAAAAAAAAATTGGCCTTTTTGCAGGGGCT
>NW_008625420.1:0-312 GCF_000691845.1 Merops nubicus | reverse complement strand
AGGAGGGGGCCATTCCTGTGTCTACTTTCACCTGCAGGTGTGCTTAGGTGGCCAGAGTGGCAGAGGAACTGAAGTCTCTTGGATGGACACAGTAGCCTTGAGATATAATTACACTTGAGTTCTGCTGTGGTCCTTATAGGCCACAACAACGGAAAGTGGTGAGCTATTGGAACAAGCTGCCCAGGGAGGTGGTGGAGTCACCATTCCTGGAGAGATTAAAAAAATTGTGAATGTGGCACTTCAGACGATGGTTTAGTGGTCCTGGTTGTGTTGGATTGACGGTTAGACTTGATGGTCTTAGAGGTCTTTTCC
>NW_008625419.1:0-7537 GCF_000691845.1 Merops nubicus | reverse complement strand
TGGTGGCATCCACAGTGCCCTGACCCCAGAGGCGCAGGACGCAGGTACATCAGGGGTGATGGCAGCCACCCAGCGTGGCACCCGCTCCCAACTCCCAGCAAAGACACCTCAGCTAATGAAGGAGGACAAGAGCTGCCCTGCATGGGGCTGCTGAGACCCGGCCTCCATCAGTGTGATGCAACGAGCCTCAGCCCCACACCTCCTGATACGTGAAGCACTGAGTGAGACAGATTCCTGCCACCGGCGCCGCTTCCTGTTTTCCTGCTACAACGGGTCCCACTTCCCGCAGTCCCTGACCCTGGGGACAGTGCTAGAGAGGATGCAACCGGCCCGGGGCGTGCAGGTCTGGGCTGGGGGCTGCCCCGGGAGCCCCCAGCCCTGGCCTGTTTGTTTGCCCATCTGTGCAGACACAATGGCCAGATGATGCCTCTTGAGCAGGCACGGCTGCCAGCGTCCTCGGGGGAGAGGATCCGATAGCTGAGGGGGGAAAGAGGAGCCACAGGACAAAGCAGAGCCCAGCTCGGGAAAGCAAAGCTGAGCCTTTGATTCAGTGCCTCTTTTTTTCCCCTCTGAGCAAGACAACAGTGTTGTCTTCTCACTTGCACTTCCCCTCCATCACAGAATCCCAGAATCCCAGTATGCTGGGGCTGGAAGGGACCTCTGGAGATCATCTCATCCAACCCTCCTGCTCCAGCAGGTCACCCACAGCAGGGTGCCCAGAATTGTGTCCAGGAGGGTTTGGAATCTCTGCAGAGAAGGAAAGCAGCTCTCCCCAGATCCTTCCATGGGCAGTGCAGACCTCTATAGACACACGTTTAAGGAAGTATCCCAGCCAGAGCACGTTGCTGCCTTTCACCTCCTTCAGAGAGGCATCAGCTCCTGTTCCTGCTAGGAAATGATGTATTGTAACTTTTCAAGATTTCAAAGTGTAAACTAAATATGGATCAACCCAAAATGATGGGCGTTTCACTCACTCTTCTTGGGTTGGCATGACATTTCAGCTCTAGATTTGTTTTATTTTCCATCTAGTACGGGAGTGCCAAGAGTCAGAAATCCCTCCAGAGACAATTCCAAGCCAGGTCTCCCCCAAACAGCTTCTCAAGAGGAGACTCCCCACACACACATTACTGCAATGAGGACAAGCCAGAGAGCAAGACATGAGAGCAGGGCTCTGGAGAAGGGGGAAATCAGAGGGCAGTGGGTACCAGTCTTCAGCCAGTATCGAGCAGACCCAACACTTGTGACCATTCTAGCAAGGACGACTGTGGCAACAGTATTTAGGGGCTGAAGGTGGCTTTGCAGGCACAGAGATCCTTTTCACCCAACAAACCCACCCAGCAGCACCAGCCTGCCCTTCAGAGGCACCACCAAAAGCTCTGTAAAAGGGCTCAACTCCCACAGAGCAGAGGACACGCTGCCACACAAAGAGCCCAGCCCTCGGAGACATCCCCCGGGCACACGTGGCTGAGCGCTCTGCACAGCACGGAGCTCAGCCCTGCTCCCACTTCTCCATCCCAGGCAGATAAAAGCCTCCCCCTCCCACCACGCCGGGCTCACGGCTCCAGTTACAACACACTTAATCCTTGAGCCAGTTTGACATTGCAGCTTGGGGCCGATTGCATGACCCAGTTGTGAGACGAGGCCCCGCTGAGCTCAGAAATGTTAAATACGTTGTAATTGGACCCCCGGTGCCTCCACTTTTCTTGAGGTGAAGGGGCCCTGGTGAGTGAATTTTCCAGTGTTCCCATGCTGGCGTGGCAGATGTGGCCCCAGAGTGAGTCTGATTCTCCAGCCACCCCGGATGGAAGATTTGGAGGCTCTTCCCCATCTGCCCGTGGTGGCAGCGTTGGGGGAGGTCTGCGTTGACCACATCAATTGCAGTGAGGGAAACAAAATCCACCCGTTCCTGGTTTATCCCAGAAGGAAACGGGAGTGGGGCTAGATAAGAAGTGAACTCCCTGGGGAAGGGAGGGGAGAGCTGTGCACTCCCTGTTCCTACTTTTGCTTTTTACTTCTCTGTACCTTTACTCTCAAACCTTCCGGACAGAGCTGCCAGCGTGCAGCCCCCGGTGAGAGGTGCTGCAGCACAGCCCGGGCAGCCTCCACCAACGACCAGCTCTCCCTTTTCAGTGACCTGCCAACACACATCACCCTGCTGCTGTCGAATGTCATGGCTAAGCCACTTCTTGGCCAGCCTGGGGACTCGGGGAGAGCAGTGAGTTGGTCACACATCGGCCCTGGTGTGCAAGAAGCTGCGTGAGGAGCAGCAAGGACACACGTCCCTGCTGCAGACCTCGGTCTCTCCGGGTGAGCCGTGATCTGCTGCTGCCTGGGGAGACTGGAGGCTCCTTGGGGCTTTCTCCATGGCCACAGGGCAATGTTCCCAAGTGCTATTTTGATATAAAGAGTAGCATTTCCCCCAGCTCCGAAACCTTTTTTCTCTTTGCCAATGCAGGTGAGCGCTCCTCTCACAGCTGCTGTCCTCTCCGGAGGGGCTTTGAAGGCCATTGTCACAAAATCAGCAAACTGGGGCAAAAGACTCTGAAAGATATACAGGCAAAGGAAACAGATGCAAAGGGAGCCCTGTAACAGCCTTATTTTGCTACCAAACACTCCAAAACATTGTGAGGACAAACCCAGCAGGAGTTTGAAACGTCTCCTCATCCTCCTGAGGGCTTTTAAAAAAGCCAGTTTGTTCTCCTGAAGTTTGCAGACTCACATGTCACAGCCAGCAGCTGGAGCTCTTGGAGAAAGTGAGTCAGAAGCTGCTTGCTGGCAGGAGGCTGCATTTTGCTGGCTGTGCTGGGGCAGAGCTAGGGGGACAGCAGGTCCAGAGGGTGATGGTAGCACCCATGTGGGAAGCAGTCAAGCTCCAGGCATGCTTCTGATATGGGTTTTCTGGGTTAGACCTCAGATTTGGTAATCATCTGCATAGAAACAGTTTTGATGCTTCTGAAAATCCCAGAGCATCTTCCCAGGGCTGTGAGCTGTGCAGGGCCTGAGCCAGCTCCCCCCACATCGACAGGAGAGCTCGTGGCTCCGCTGTGGCCATGGGAGAGCAGGACACGTCCCAGGCCTGGGGTCAGCAGAGAAGGGCTGCCTTGACATGATATGCCAGAGCACTTCAGGGAGGGAGATGCTCTCCTTGTTTGCCTTCCTTTGAAGTAAAATCCCTTGGAAAGGGAGGAACGCCAGAGCCTTCTCCAAACGCACTTAATTAATTCAACTTGTCACGTTAACATCAAAACAGGGCAACTACAGCAGAGTCTGGGCCTCATCTCACACCCACCGAGCCAAGAGGGCTCCTCAGAGCTTCCCCTGGTGCTGGGCTCATTGGCTGCAGTGCAGAAACTTGGGCAGGAGGCAAAGGACTCAAGGCACGAGTCGTGCCTCGGTGGCATCATGGACAACGGGACCAGAACCACACCAACCATGCTCAGAGCTTGCTGGAAACACAGACTGCACAGGGAGCCCTTTGTTCTCCTGCTTCCTCCAGCTGGGAGGGTTGGTTACACCCCCTCCCTGTATATCCATGTCCATGAATCTATGTGTGCCCTTTCCTGGGTGGCTGCTGGGGAGCAGCATAAGGATGCCTGTTATGGGGACTGTCCCCCAAGGTCACACTCTTGTCTCACCGTGCACCGTTGCAGGCAGCAGCCAGGTCAGAGTGGTGGCTTTTGCTGAGAGGGGGTGACCCCCCCCACCCCAGGCCCCCCACTCTCTCATCACCTTCCTCCCCAGCCTGACCCCCGCTGATAACCTTGGAAAGCTCCCTCTGACACCGAGGAGCTGGGAGGGGGAAAGAGGTTGATTTTTAACCTCCTGCTGTGCTTCATCCTCCTCCTAAATGTGCTGAACTCTCCCCTGCTGCCTCCTCTCTACACCAAACCCATCCATCTCCCTGCTGCTGGAGGGGCTGCTGGAGTTAGAGGCCCCCAGGTTCTCCCAGGAGCCCATCTTACAGTGAGGATGAAAGAGCTTTGCTTACAACCACAGCCCCACCTGGACCCACAGTCCCCTCCTCACCCCAGCCCATCACTGCAGGCCAATGGGACCCCAACAGCAGGTCCCTGGTCGTCTGCCTGGTGAGATATGGTCACTCAAGGGGACGTGGGGGGCAGAGCAGCTGTGACAGGGCTGCTCAGTGGTTAAACCACAGAACTCGGCCAAGTCACCGAGTGAGACAGACCCTGACCCCTTCCCCTCCCAGCCTGGCTCCAAGGAGCCAGCGAGCAGCCCCCCACCCAGCCAGGACCTGGCCATAAACACGGGGCTTTGATGTGGAGGGGAAAGGGAGAGATCGCCTGCAACCCTTTATCTCCTTTTGCTTCTATCCCTGGTGTGAATGAGTGGTGTGGGAAAACGCTTCCCAAAAGGCATCTCTGGAAAGGAGGGGCTGGGCAGAGGGCTGAGGACCACAGGAGCCACAGGACAAGGGGGTGGGCGCTTAGAGCCCAAGCCCCCTGCAAGCTGTGCACACGGAGGCACAGGGAGCCACCCGGCTGTCACACCAGGCCAGCCGTGTCCCCAGGGCCACGCAGGAGCTCAGACACAAGGCTGGGACACCCAGGCTGATCAGAGGAGGTGTGGTGGGGCCTCAATCCCCCTGCCTCCTCCTGCCCTCCTCCGGTGTCCGTGGGAGGTGTTCCTTGGACCATTCTCGCCGGCTGCTCTGGTTGAAGCCTGCTTCTGCACATGGAGGCAGAGCTTTAACGAAGCCCACAGCGTGGTGGGGATAATTCTCTTGTGCTCCAGGAACTGCCCTCCTTATTTGTTATTAAAACTGGACGGGGTGTTCCCAGCCCAAAGAATTAACATACGAAATCCCAGCCCTGATCCTGCCAGGCGCTCCGCAGGAGTCGTGGAAAAGGTTTTGCAGCATCTGGGACTAAATATAGAGGGTGATGTGATGAGGAGGAGGAAGCACCACCGAGAGCTGGGCACACAGCACACTCCTTGGGCGGAGCAGGAGCTGCCTGTACACTGCCTGTGTCTGCCTGTGCTGCTGGCTCCCAGCACGCTTAGGAAGGAAAAGCACACCCCACCGTGGCTGCTCACACACTCAGAACCATAGAATCACAGGCTGGTTTGGGTGGGAAGGGACCTCTCAAGGTCACCTAATCCAACCCCTCTGCACTGAGCAGGGACATCTGCAGCTAGAGCAGGTTGCTCAGAGCCCCGGCCAACCTCCCCTGGGATGGTTCCAGGGATGGGGCAGCGACCACCTCTCTGGGCAACCTGGGCTAGTGAACTTGTTAAGGGGGTTTGCACTGATGATGCCCCCATGGAAATGCACCCATCACAATTCTTGGTGCCATCCACCAAAGGGACACTGGGACTTTCCAGCAGGAAAACCCCAGAGTGAGGGAGTGTCGAGGCTGTGAGTGGCCCTTCACATGCCACTGCTCTCCAAAGGGAGAGGTGGAGATAGCTGCTGGGAGGAGGTTTTCCCTCCTTCATCCTGAGTGAAGAATCTGGAATCAGGGTGAGCTTCCATGCAGAAAAATCAGCGTATCCCATTGCCCCTTGAGACAGTCCAGGCAGGAGATGGGTTCCCAGGGACTGTCCTGAGCTACTGTGGGGCTGCTGGGCCCCTGCCACCCCTGCACAGCTGGGTCCCCACCTCAGGGTCACACACCATGACATCCCAGCTACAAAAGCCAACAGGGAGAGTGCTGAGGGTCCAGAGCTTTTTTATCTAACATTGTTTTAAACCTCAGAAACATATTTCAGGAAACTTTAGAGAAGAAAGTGTATAAAGCAAGGAGGAGCAGCATCTCCAGGTGACAGGAAGGTGGAGTGGGAGAGCCACACTAGCAGGAGCTGAGCAGTTTAAGAGCAGAGGTTTCTTTATTTTTACAAATAAGAGACATGAAGTTTGAAAGTGAGTGAAGCTGGCTGCTTGTGTGGGTCAAACTGAGGCAGCGGTTTCACAGAGAAAGGGGAAGGAGGATGGATGCAATAAAAATATTGAAATACTTTGCACCAAGGCTTGCCAAAAAAAAAAAAAAAGTTTAATTCTGGAGCTGCTAAATGTTTTGGTTCATTGTTTACAGATATGGAACGTGCTTTTGGGAAGCGGCATTTTCCCTGAGAAATTGATCCCTGCTTAAAAAGAAAGAGAAAAAAAAAACTTTAAAGGATATTAAACAGCCCCCATGGAAGAAAGGAAGGTTTTAATTTCATGTGGAACACAACATTCACACAATAAACCAGAAAAGGAAACATGGCAAAGAGTCTCTTTGGGTCTGAGCCTGTCTGACTTTGTCCTTGCGGTTTTCAGTTCAGCTATAGAGTAGAAACAACCGTTTTCCCCTAGTTTCTCCCTGAGACCTCAAGTGCAGCCGTGCTGCAGACATGGGCACGGGACCTCCCAGCCTGGCAGTGCCCGTTGGAGCTGCAGTTGGGTGTAAGTAGCTCACTTTGGGTGCTGTCGGTTAAGAGGCTTCCACAAGCCCCAGCTCTCAGCTGCAGTTGAGGTTATTGCTCTTCCAGGCTCAGCCATGTGTTTCTGTTTATTTGCTCTGTGTGCCAGCAGAGCCCCCGCCTCCAGATACTTATATGTTTGCATATAAGCTGCAAATTTGAGTTTGATTTGGTGGGCTGGAGCCCTGGGGGCCTCTTGGCTGCCTTTGAAATAGTCGCTGGATCTGAAAGGTCTCTCATGCATGGGGCTGTGTGGTCCAGGGCAGTGCTGGGGGGATGCGTGGGGAGAAGACAAGCAGGAAAGAGAAAGGAAAAGCAGGGGAAAAGTACAGGGATAATAAAGGAGAAAATCCAGACGGGAGAGGGACGGGCAGAGCCAGCCTCCTGGGGGCTGCACCCAGCACAGTGTATTTGCAGAGCCCCTCTCATGGTGGGGACATGGAACCCTCCTTGGCCCACGATGGCACAGCCAGTGCCCTGGTCACAGCAGGCACAGCCAGACCCCATCTTTCCACCTCCTTCACCAAGGGATGTACACAGAGCTCAGCGTCCCCACCCCGACGGTGAAACTGTCTCGCTGGCAGCAGCAGAGGCAGAGCAGGCTCTGGCCACCCGAGCAAGGTGGTGACCTCCTTGTCTTGTTCTCCAGTGCGGCTCTCGCAGAGCCCGTCCCCCCGCTCTCCCCCCAAACCCGCAGCACCGCCGTGCCCTCGCATCCTCCAGCGCGCCCGTCTCAAACACCCAGCAGGAGGCTGGGAACGTTTGGCTGCTCTCCCAAGGAGATTTTCCTTCATAAAACACAAGGCAGGCGGAGGCCTTTCACATGCGGTGGGCACGGCTCAATCCCTTTTCTTGGCAACCAGCGGGAGGAAAACGGAGGGGGGACAAGAGACGGGCTGGCCCGTGCCCCCTCCAGCAGGACAACCAGCACCTTTGTTTAGTTTTCAGAGGCAGAAAGAGAATGTTATGGGGGGTTTAAAGATATAATGATGGCCCTAAATGTGGTGAAGGGGTAGAATGGGGTGGGAAGGCTGCAGGCTGCCACCACTGGGGCCAGGCAAGGTTTGTTTGTTACTGCTGGTGGCTCTGAGCAGGCTGGGCACAAGGACAG
>NW_008625418.1:960-1285 GCF_000691845.1 Merops nubicus | reverse complement strand
ACAGGTTTCCTTTCCTTCTGCTTTGCAACCAGGGGAACCATGCAGTGCTCAGCATGGGAGCTAACGGGCACTGTGCTGTTCCTGCCCCAGGGTGCTGGGTTGTACTTTGTCCTTGTGGATCAAAGACAGTATTTTCACTGTGTATCACTGTATATACATATATTCTAATCCTTTTAGTAAATTGTAGCTCTGACTTGTGGTCTCTTCAAATTCATTTCTCCCACTGGTTTACTTCTAAACCAGCACACAGCAATTCAGTCAAGATTAGCAAAACATAAACCAGAACATTTTCTTTTCCCCTATAACTTTTTGCAAGCTTTTATTT
>NW_008625418.1:316-877 GCF_000691845.1 Merops nubicus | reverse complement strand
AAAAAAAAAAAAAAAACCTACTACTTAAAAAAAAAAAAATATTATTTCTAATTTATTAAACTGTCTTTATCTCAACCCATGAGTGAGTTTCTTATTTTTATCCTTCCAATTCTTCCCCCATCTCACCAGGGCAGAGTGAGTGACTGACTGACTGTTTGGTGCTTAGCTGCCAGTTGGGGTTAAACCATAACAATCCTTTTTGGCACCCAACATAGGGCTCAAAGATTTTGAAATAAGAGATTTGACCAGAGCATATTAGGATTATTATATCTGTTAATTATTATATCTGTTAACACTTTCTGGTCACTATATATTGATTCATCTGTTCTCAACGTTAGTTTATCTGAGCTGCGCCATGCTCTCTTTTTTGCTGTATACGTTAAAGACTGGTGTTGGCTTTTGCAGTTTGCTGTGCTCCGTAGTTTTTAGTGATATTTTGCCTGGAAGATTTATTAAGACACTGACCTTGATCTTAATCTGGTATTTGGGCTCTGTACTGATGCCATTACTGTACTTTGGGAAACATCTCATGGAGACAATAATTACACATCCTCTGAGAAA
>NW_008625418.1:0-304 GCF_000691845.1 Merops nubicus | reverse complement strand
GAATTTTTTTTTTTTTTTTTGTGGAGGAAATAGAAAGTGGCACCTTCACCACCTTCTTCCATTATGTTTTCTCCCTTGTTATAATAACTCTTCAGTATCTTGAGAATCCTTGGGTAACCAAAAGACCCATATTGGTATTTCTTCAAAATGTTATTTTGGCTTTTTCCAAGGTTGACCAACTATTTAGGAATATCAGGCCCCACAGCAGCATGGTTATGGGTGGCAAGGCATATGGGAGAATAAGAGCAGGTATCTAGAAAGGTTGTCACCTCCAATGGTCTCCAACTTCACTCACAGAATCTAA
>NW_008625417.1:0-5542 GCF_000691845.1 Merops nubicus | reverse complement strand
CATAAACATATTTGATGAGGACCTAATGAGAACACCTATCTTTGTTAAACTTAGTGGAATTGATGTTGTTAATGGCATTCTGGGAATCAGAATTTGTGAAAAGGAAAATAATTCTCTGTATTTGCTGATCTTTTGTAAATGTCCACTCCTAAGTAACACACTAAATGTTTGAGATGCTCTGCTTTGTCATTCCTGCAATAGAGCCTGCCTTACTGTAGGACTAATTAATTTTTGGTTTAAGCTCCCTCTGGCTGTAAAAATGCATTGACCAGATTTGGCTCATCATCCCTCCTGCTTACACCACTTATGTCAGGTTTGAGTATGAACAAAAAATCAATGTTGTACAAAAGGGATACAATGTAATGACAAAACGTACTGTGAAGCAGAGGAATATAATATTTTTTTAATATTAGAGCTAAAAGGATGGCTATTTTTCAGAATATGGTTTTAAATTATTATAAAATAAATACTCAGGAAAACAATAGAATGTAATTGGAATCAAAAGGATAATTTTAATTTTTTTAAGGGGATAAAAAATCACTACAAAGTTAAATGGAAATGTCTCATGAATTTGCAAGGACAGACAGAAGTATGCTGTGTGACATTGCTTCTCATTGCACAGTATCTCAAAGTCTGACTTAGGAAAGGTGCGAAGAAATGGCGAAGATTTGTGACCCATAAATTGTGAGGATCAAGTGGGTTTATCAGAGAAGAGAGAAAAACCTGATGTATTGTGAGTGTTCTGGAGAACTGGTAAGTGAAAGAAAGCTTTAAATAAACATTTTGGAATCCATTTCTGGGCTGCATTCCTATAAACTTATGCAAAGAATTTTGATTTACATTTGGCTGGTAAGCGTTCGATCACCCACAAAGTCACCTGCTTAAAATTGATGTCTTTGGTGTTGCTGAGTGCCTGTATCGCTAAACAAGTGTTTATTAGAAATGAATCCAGCATGGAAGCATTTGGCATTCAACCAGGCCAAGTGCTGGGTCCTGCACTTGGGTCACAACAAGCCCAGGCAACGCTCCAGGCTTGGGGAGCAGTAGCTGGAAAGTGCCTGGTGGAAAAGGACCTGGGGGTGTTGGTGGACAGCTGACTGAACATGAGCCAGCAGAGTGCCCAGGTGGCCAAGAAGGCCAATGGCATCCTGGCCTGTGTCAGAAATGGTGTGACCAGCAGGAGCAGGGAGGTGATCGTGCCCCTGGACTAAGGACTAGTGAGACCTCACCTTGAGTGCTGTGTCCAGTTTTGGGCACCACAGTGTAAGAAGGACATGGAAGTGCTGGAGAGGGTCCAGAGAAGGGCAACAAGGCTGGTGAGAGGGTTGGAGAACATCCCTTATGGAGACCGGCTGAAGGAACTGGAGTTGTTTAGTCTGGCTAAGAGAAGGCTAGGAGGTGACCTTATTGCTCAACTACCTTAAAGGAGATTGTGGTGAGGCTGGTGTTGGTCTTTTCTTCCAAATTATTAATGACAGGATAAGAGGAAATGGCCTCAAGTTGTGCCAGGGGAGGTTTTAATTGGATATTAGGAAGAATTTCTTAACTGGGAGAGTTAGAGAGTTAGTTAGGCACTGGAACGGGCTGCCCAGGGAGGTGGTGGAGTCACCATCCCTGGAGGTGTTCAAAAAGTGAGTAGATGTAGCACTTGAGGCTATGGTCTAGTGGTTAGGGAAATGTTGGGTTGAAGATTGGACTTGATAATCCTAGAGGTCCTTTCCAACCATAATAATTCTATGCTTCTATGGTTCTGTGATGTGTGTACGGGAAGAGAGGTATATATATGGGGTAAAACTTAAACAAAATTTTGTCGTAAGACAAGTAGAAAGCCTAAAGTTTATCTGACATTTCCCTGAACTGGCAAATTCTTTGAGTTGAGTAATGAAATGTAGGTGAGATTGGCTTTTTCTAATGATGAAGCTTACAGGAAAGTGACTGTGGGGAGAATAAGTCCCAATTTGTTGGTGGCAACAGTTGGGAGGATGTATTTTCAGAGGGCTGTAGGTGATGGAACTGAACACAGCACACACTGTAGCCTAGCCAAAACCACTGTTTGTCAAAGGCACCCTGTTTACAAATATTAAATGGATACTGAAAGCATGATTGTGAACAAATTGTATTTTTAGCAACAGGAAAGCAGGACAGAGAGCTGTGTTGCCAATAGATACATAATATACATTTATTCTGGAACTAATTATTATTTTCTGAAACTACTGCAGATTTGTATGCTACCATGACTGAAAAAAGAGGGCTTTGTATAATGTTAACATCAGGAGATACAGGTTCTAGTCTCATCTTTTGCAAGAAATTAAAATAATTGTATTCCCAGTAGTGCTTAGCTTCCCCAACAACACTGGATTGGCTTTTAGTCTGCTTGGCCCTCTTTTAAAATTGCTAGCCTAAAAAGATCAAAGTGCTTTACCAGGAGTTCAGGAAATAGACACCCATGTTATTTTTGCTACTGTGAAAACTGAGGCAGATGAGTATGAGAGTCTGATTTTCTAAGGCATACACTCACTTTCACAGGCGTGAAAGTGAAAGATGGATGTTAGCATATGAAGAAAACAAGAAGCAAAAGTCTCCTAAGACACCAATAGGCTAAATTTCTGGGTTCACAGCAGAATATCAAAGCTTGCTTTCACTGAGTATTTTATTGTCCTCTGTATGTTTTCCACAGCAAGAAGATTGCACCCCTGTGGTACACACATAAACATCAAAAACAAAGATCTACTGTGGCACATTAAAAAGTGCTCAGATCCGATTTCACAATTACAAGGTATGGATAATTTTGTGGCCTTTTGAAAGCTAAATATAGAAAGTGCAATCAGGAAAAATGTGTACTGATTCACCACAAACGTTAATTGGTGAATGTGTTGCCAGTGCAAGCAAGCCTGAGTTTTCATTCTGTTGCTAAAGAGCAGGCTCAGGGAGGGGAGGTGCTCAAGAAATCAAACTGCATGATATCCTGCATCATCAAGGAAAGCTGCCGAAGCAAAGCAAGCCGATAAAACTGCAGGTCCCGGTACTGCTCACTGGTGTCCACTGGAATGTGTCAGATGACCAAATATGAATGAGTACTGGTGGGAGGGATAGTCTTTTCCTGGCGAATATTTCTTCAGCTCTTATGTTGCCCCTCAGCAATAATGGTTGGCTTTTTACAGAACACTGTCTGATTCATCGGCAACCTTTAGGTATTTTATTGATTTAACATTTCTTCGGAGATACAGTGAAATATATGACCCATGGACAATGTGATTTTTTTTGAAAGCCAATGCTGATGTCGGGGGTATGTTGCCTGGTACAAGCTCTGCTGTCTGTGGAGTTCATTAGAAGTTCTTTTAAATATGCTTTCTACCCTATGTATGAACTACAAGTCTTTTTCCACACTTGGTAAGGGTGCTGTTTTACACTGCCTTTGGTGTATATTTAAAACCCTCTTGCTGAATTGAGTCATTTCACTGTGAAGTAAGCTGAATGTAAAAGAAATATGCCTCAGTTGGGACACTGTGGTTTACTATATCATGGAAATAAAGAGTGAGGAACAGGTTGTGAGAACTTTCAGAGTCCATTTGATTTATTACTTAAAGTAATGAAGCAAAATGTAGCTGGTTCTGCCCTCTGAATGTTAATCTGCCCAGTAGCTGAAATCACAGTGAAAGGTGATAGCAGTCTCTGAAAGAATTGTGTGTAGCTCATCTAAACATAAGGCTAGTTGCCAGTATACTGAATCAGAAGCTAATGAGCGGGCAGCGCTGGGATTTGGCATGTGATGGAAGTGGGTTCACCCCACAAGGGATTCAGAAATAGAAGTGCAGACCTGAGCAGCCAAGTTTGTGTTGAGACACAGGCAAGCTAAATGAAAGCTTCTGAGCATGCAGCAACCACCGACCATTTGATGCTAGTGTCTAAATGTAGCTTATGTTTCTGAAAGCTCTGGCCCAAGTCTTCAGGGGTTTTCAAATGGTGCTACAAAGGACATGATGTGCAGCAGAACAGAAATAATGGTATTCACTGTCCTTTGGCAAATACTCTGGAATACTGACATATCAGGCTGAGCATCCTTCAGCTTCTGTTCCTGCACACTTGTATGTATCAAAAGAAGATGTGAATGAAGAAGCTCCTACTTTCTCCCTCCCTCCTTCACATTTCCTTTATTTCTCCAGGCATGCCCACAGGTATTAACACTGCAGCTGCTGCTGTTTAGCCATTATTGCTGCACAGTTCTCGTTTTTCTTTTCCATTAGAAAAGCAAGAAGAGCAAGAAGACACTTAAAATCATAGAATTTTTTAGGTTGGAAAAAACCTTCAAGTTCATTGTCCAGCCACTAACTTAACTCCACCAAGTCTGCTACTAAACCATGTCCCTAAGCACCATATCTCCAAACGTCCAAGGATGGTGATTCAACCCTTTCCCTGGGCAGCCTGTTCCAGGGATTGATAACCCTTTCAGTGAAGATATTTTTCTTTATATCCTACCTCAACCTTTCCTGGCACAACTTGAGGCCATTTTCTCTTGTCCTGTCAGTTGTTACTTGTGAGAAGAGACGGGCCACCACCTCTCTACAACCTTCTTTCAGGAAGTTATAGAGAGTGTTAAGGTCTCTGAGCCTCCTCTTCTTCAGATTAAACAACCCCAGTTCCCTCAGCCTCGGTCACTCCTTATAAGAACTGTGCTCTAGGCCCTTTATCAGCTTAGCAGTCCTTCTCTGGACCTGCTCCAGCACTTCGATGTCCTTCTTGTGGTTCGGGCCCAAAGCTGAGCACAACATTTGAGGTGCAGTGGTGAGTACAGGGGGATGATCCCTGCCCTAGTCCTGCTGGCTACACTATTTCTGATACAGGCCAGGATGCCATTGGCCTTCTTGGCCACCTGGACACACTGCTGGCTCATGTTTAACTGCTTGTTGATCAGTACCCCCAGGTCCTGGTGGCAGAGACAGTAGCTGTTGTTGCTACATGTGATTAGCAAGGTGTAGAAATAGCCCTGTGTAGAAACAGGGATTTCCAAAACTGGAGAGGCAGTTCCATGCTAGAGTCAGCAGCAGTGTAATATACACTGAAAGCAACTGGCCATCGTGCCTTTCTTAATTCTGGCATGAGCTGTAAATCACAAGGTCATCCTCTTACAGAAGCAGACCTACTGTAACACACATAGCTCATCTCTGAGGAGCTTTAAATAGCTAGGACTGGAAAATCTCCTGTGTCACTCCAGGTTTCTGCTGGCACATGATAAAGTTACGCTGGGCTGGAAATGCCATCCCAATGGTGGATCACTTGGAGCAGAAATAGTAGTGACTTTTGCATGTTTGCTTAAAGCCAAGTGACAGCTGGTTCTACAGAAAAGCAGAGTGTAAGTGAAGTCTTCCTCATCCTGCTCTCTGCATTGGCCAGCTTTTTTGGCCAATGAGGACCACATGTATTGAACAGCTGCAGGTGGTGGGTGGACTAGATTTCCCAAAAGAAAATCTGATGAAAACAAAACTGTGGTCTCTACCCATCCCTCCAGTTCAAGTGGCAAAATCAAGGCATGTGAAAGGCAGTG
>NW_008625416.1:4743-5875 GCF_000691845.1 Merops nubicus | reverse complement strand
CGGGCTGGAGCTGGTCAAGCAGCTCCTGGGGGCCCCCAGACCCCCGGCCTGGATCTTCGCGACGTGCCGGGACCCCGAGGGGCCGCGGGCTCAGGTCGGTGCGGGGAGGGGGGAGCCGTTGCGGGTGCAGCCCGATGAAAGCGTCGCGGTCGGAGGGGGTGGTGTGGTTGCACCGTGGTCTGCCTGGTGTGAAAGTCCCCGGAAGGTCTGCAGGGCTTGGGGTGGGGAAGGAGCTGGGGACCCTGAACGCAGCGCTGCTGGGTGGCTGGGAATCCAAACGCTTCGAGTTGGAAGGGACCTCAAAAGGCCACGGAGTCCAACCCCCCCTGCAGGGACACCCCCAGCTAGAGTGGGTTGCTGAGAGCACCATCAAGCCTGGCCTGGAATGTCCCCAGGGATGGGGCATCGACCACTTGTCTGAGCAACCTAGTCCAGTGTTTCACCACCTTCATAGTACAGAAGTTCTTCCTAGTGTCTAAATCTTCCCTGGTTGAGTTTAAAACCCCCACCCCTTGTCCACTCGCTACATGCCCTTGTAAATGGTCCTTCCTCAGCTCTCCTGTGGGCTCCTTCAGGGACTGAAAGGCTGCAAGAAGGTCTCCCCGGAGCCTTCTCTTCTCCAGACTGACCCCAGCTCTCTCAGCCTGGCCTCGCACAAGAGGTGCTCCAGCCCTCTGATCATTTTTGTGGCCCTCCTCTGGACCCCTTCTAACAGGTCCATGTCCTTCATGTGCTGAGTTCTCCAGAAGTGGACACAGCACTCCAGGGAGGTCTCACCAGAGCAGAGTAGAGGAGTGGAATCCCCTCTCTTCATTTGCTGGCCACAGTTCTGATACAGCCCAGAATTTGATTTGCCTTCTTATTTAAGGCTATGTTGGCTGTGGCCCAGCCACCCTCTGATGCCAAGGCTTCACCCATGCCCCACGGGCACGATGCTGAATCACCCCGAGCTGGGTCTGGGCAGGTCAGGTTGGACTCGGATTGTGGCTGCCTGAGCTGGGGTGACTCGCAGCGATGCTGCTCCGGGCGGTTCTGTGCCTTCTTACTGGTCTCTGGAACCTGGGGGTTCCCTAAGTGGTGGCTGCTGGTGGAGCTGTGGAGTCCTTCCCCTGCTTCCCTCCTGTCAGGGCGC
>NW_008625416.1:4067-4416 GCF_000691845.1 Merops nubicus | reverse complement strand
CCCTTGTGATCCCTCAGCTTTATGCCAGATATGATGTACATGGGATGGAATCCTCTGTTGGTCAGTTTAGGGTCACCTGCCCTGGCCGCTCCTCCTTGCAGGTACCACCTCAACATGGGGCAGAAGGTTGGGCAGTGACCTTGGTCTGCACAGGAGCATGTATTGGCAAGAGCCTTTCTGCACACCCCAACCCTTGGCAGTAGCTCTGAACGTGGAGCGTTGGCCCTGCTAGAAGCAGAGACTGAGCTGAGAGTAAAATCACGGAGTGGAGAGTTGGTTCTGTCCTAGCTCAAACCAGGACATGGCTTCACTCAAATGGAGACGCTCACACGTGTTCCTTCAGCAGTAA
>NW_008625416.1:0-4036 GCF_000691845.1 Merops nubicus | reverse complement strand
CAGGAAATCGCAGAAAGCACCACTGTGCTTCCAGCTTTGGCTTTCCTCTGCTTATTGTGGCCCACCAAAATACCATCAGGGAGATGTTTTACTTCAGGTAGATCCTGGCTCCAGCTGACTGTTTGCTGCATCTTCTTGCAGCTTGGCTGTGTGCAGGGATTACACCGTGGGAAGTCCTTGAGATGTTCTTCATGTGCAGCTGCCAGCATTACACTCTTATTTCTGCCCTGTTCTTCTCCCCCCTCGACTTGCTGGGCTTGGGCAATGATGAGATCAGAGGACTCTTTGCAGGGATGGAGTGGAGCTGGTTTTCCCCCAGGGTGGTCCATGCACATCACTCTCAACCATGGGATGCTTCTCTAAGCCTTGTCCAGCTGTGGTAGGGTGAGAGCAGATTCAGGTTGTTGCTGCTGAAGTCCATGACCACAGAAGACTGAGGACAGAGTGATCCTCCATCAGGCTGGTGCCACCCCAAGAACCACATTGCTCCTCCTGCCTCTTTGTACCTGGATCAGATGTTGGGCTGGGTGAGGCTGTTGAAGCCAGCAGCTGGGCGAAACAGGGGAGGAGAAATGTCTGTTGGTTATCACAAACTCTTTAGATTAATTTTTTCCATCATTTCCTGTGCCATAGGGGAATGTGGGGCCTGGTGGGGAAGCCCAGAGATGTCTGCAGGTGGACCACAGCCAGTGCCAGCAGCTGTCCTGCTCTGTGTTCATAGGATGGTTCCCTTCACAAGAAGCCACCAATCTGCATTTCTCCTGTAGCATTCACTGCTGGGCTTGATTGTTAAAGGTTTTGATTCTAAAAGCAAATGTTTTGGACACATTGAACGTGGTATTTTGGTTTCTGGTGTCTAAAACCTGCTATAGTTGAAGGCCCAGAGCAAAGACCTTCAGGAACCATGACGTTGAGCATTTCCTTCATGGAAAGGACTTCTGAATTCTCTGTGTTTGGTGAAAATAAGCAATAAAACCGTGCAGAGTGGTTCATTCCACTTGGTGGGTGAGATGTGGAGTCCAGAGCCGAGTGGGTCCTGGGACTGGGCTATTTGGATGCAGCATCAAGCCTGATGTTGGCACTCGCAGCCATTCCTCCTCCATCTGGCTTTCAGCAGCCTCTGGGAGATGCTTCTGGCTATATCCCAGCCAGTCTGCATCATTTCCTGGGTAAGCTGGTCCTTAATAGTTTGCTCTCATCCTTTGCTGTGGCTCTGGCTGTGTTGTCCACATAGACCCTTTTGGAGAGTGACCATAGTATCTTACAGTTTTGGCCATGTGTCTTTCTGAGCATATGCATGTTGCTTTGTGGAAGCTAGAAGAAGCCTGAGAACCTGGGTGTGGCCCCAGGTCCAGCCATTCACAAGTGCTGAGTAACATCTGGAAATGTTTCCCTCGGGCTGGACCATCACTGATGCTCCTGGATGGTGCTTGGCACTACCCCTGCCTCGCACTGATTGTTTCCATGTCTCTTTTTTGTAGGAGCTGAGAGATCTGGCATCCAAACACCCAAACCTGGTTCTTGTGAAGCTGGGTAGGTGTGCTCTGCCTCTGAGCTGGTAGATTTGTGGCTGCTGGCCACACTTGCTCCGTTTCTCCTTCCCTTCCTCCCTCCTTGCCCTGAGGCTCTACGTATGGGGACCTAGTTCTTCAGAGCTGTTCCAAGTCCTGCTGCTGAAAGCCCAGCTTCTCCAGACCTTTTTCAGTCCCAGTACCTCGTTCCCTGGAGCCTTCTGGCACCATGGCCACAGGACCAGGAGGTTTCAAGACCCATCCTGGGTGGCCTTCAGCTCCCCGAGCCAAGTGGCCATCTCCTTGCTCTGCCACACAGCTGAGCTGTGTTGGTCTGAAGTCCCAGGTGAGACCAGGAGGATTTGGGGAGGAAGACAGCTGGAAGGAGCTCCAGAAGGAGCCTGGGCAGGAGCTGCAGGACCTCTCGGAGCCATCCCACAGCAGGTCCCAGCACAGCCCCCGTGAGGACTGTCCCTCTGCCAAGACTGCCCTGGCTCCTCCAGAGCTTGCTCAGTCATGGACTTTGTCCACTGACAGGAGCCTGTGCCTGCTGGTGCCTGACACAACGTGGGAGTCCCAGCAGCACTTTGCCACCATGAGGTTGTCCCCAGGGTGGCTTTGCCTGGTGGGCTGCCCCAGGGCAGGATCCTTCAGCTGCTGGTAGTGGGGCACCCCACTCATGGTGGAGGAGGCAGTTTGGGGCGAAGTTGGGCCTTGCGGGTGCTGGGGTGCTCTGAGCTGGTCGCACAGCACCATCTGGTGCCCAGAGATGGAAGACCACACCGAGCTGATCTTCAGCTCCCTCTCCTCCCCGAGGCCCCCAGGCTGGACCTCATGGCTCTTGAACCCTATTCTCTTCCCCTGCAGATGTTGCAAACCCCTCTGCTATTACTGACGCGGCGAAGATCGTGGAGGGGAAGCTGAACGGCCTGGGCTTGAACCTGCTGATCAACAATGCGGGCATCTACACCCCCACGGCCTCGCTGGAGACGGCGGACGCTGAAGAGATGATAAGGACCTACAAGACCAATGCGGTGGGGCCGATGCTGATGGCTCAGGTATGGGTGGAGCTCACCATGGAGGGAGGATTTGGCCCAGCTTGAGGGCAGCTCAGGCTGTCTGTGGGCGCAACGGAGACCTTGAGGGGCTTTGCCAAGTCTCCCAGGGCTGCGGGAAGGAGGGGGTTGCCAGCCTGAGTGTTCCCAGCTCCGTAATGTTGTGCTGGGCTAGCTGGGAGCGGGCAGGGCCACTGCAGTAGAACGTGTGGGTGCTGTTGCCTTCCCGCCGTTCCTCCTCATCCTCCCTGCTGTAGCAGGCTGGGCTGCACTCGCCGTAGGCGGGGCTGGCTTGGGTGTCCCATGGGGCCGCTTCTGCCCAGGCGTTCCTGCCCCTCTTGAAGAAGGCTGCTCGGGAGAGCACAGAGAAGGGGCTGAGTTGCAGCAAGGCAGCCATCATCAACATCTCCACCATCATGGGGTCCATCGAGAGAACTCCTGAGTCCTTCTGCAAGCCCGTCATCTCCTACCGCTGCAGCAAGGTATGGAGCCGTGGGACCTGCCCGTGCTCCTGAGCTCGGCGGGAGCTGGAGCTGCCCCTTGCCAGGCCTGATTTCAGGGAAGCACCTTGAGATCGTGAGATGGAGGGGCTGATCCATGCTGATCCCTGCCCAAGCTCCCTGGGCACCTCCATGCCCAGCTGCAGCCCACTGAGAGGAGAGACACACACTATCCCTTGAAGACCTGGCATTGCTTTTTCTTGCTCACCACCAGGCAGTGATGGGAGCCTGATGTGTGGAGCTTTCTTCTGCTTTTTTCCCACCCTCAGGCTGCCCTCAACATGCTCACCAAGTGCCAGGCTCTGACCTACGCAGAAGCTGGGATCCTCTGTGTGGCTCTTCACCCTGGCTGGGTGAAGACCGACATGGGCAGCCAGGAGGTGGGTTCCAGCTGAGCAGGCCAAGGGGAGAACTCGTGGGTGGGACCTAAGCCCACAAACTGGCGGCGGAGGTGGCTGAGGTGGGAGGAGGAGGGATGCATGTGAGAATGAGCTGCCTCTTGGGCTTCAAGTTGCCCGTGTCTGCTGGGCCACTGCAGAACGTGTAGGTGCTGCCTGGGAAATAGCAGCAGTACCTATCCAGGGTGAGCAGGAGGCCTGCTCATGGGGGAAGGGGCTTCGGGCAGCCTGGAGATGTGCAGAGAACCCAAATCTGACGGAGCAGGGAGAAGAGCAGCACCATCCCATCCTGTGTCCCTTTCCTCAAAGAGCTGCAGGCCTGGGAGGTCTCCCCTCATCCTGCAGGATCCCTGTTTTGGGGGTGGTCCCTGCAACCCTGGAGTTTTGAGAAGGCTGCAGGTAGCATCCAGCTTGCAGCAGAGGTCTCTTACGTGTTCTGTTGGGTTAAACCTATAGGTGGCTTCCCAGCCCAAGTCACCTCCATGCAAACCATGCAGATACCCAACCAACCTCCCCCACGACAGACTTGTCCCACCTCCCGTGGGCAGGCACCAGAGAGGTTTCCCTTCCTC
>NW_008625415.1:8026-8367 GCF_000691845.1 Merops nubicus | reverse complement strand
GAGAGGTGGTCGCTGCCCCATCCCTGGCACCATCCCAGGGGAGGTTGGACAAAGCTCTGAGCACCCTGCTCTAGCTTGTTTGGTGCAAGAGGGTTGAACTAAATGATCTTGAAAGACCCCTTCCAATGCCAGACATCTGAGGATTTGGTGATTCTATGAGTGGTGAAGCCCAGGGGAGCAGCAGGGAGGTCCTGCAGTGGGTTTGGGGTCAGAGTGGACCCTTCCCAGCAGTGTGGGAGCGAGGGCTGGGCAGCATGGGACATGGCTTCAGCATTGTGCTGTGCACCCGTTGTCTTCACACTGAGAACAAGTCGTGTGAGGCGCAGATGGGGGAGCCGGGG
>NW_008625415.1:524-7859 GCF_000691845.1 Merops nubicus | reverse complement strand
TTCTTGCCCTGGAGGGTTGCCCAGGGCTGTGCCAGGCTGCCCAGGGCAGTGGTGGAGTCCCCACCCCTGGAGGAGTTCCCAAGCTGTGGAGATGTGGGGTGAGGGACATGGTCAGTGGAGACCTGGCCGTGCTGGGTGACCTTTTCTCCTGCAGCTTTGCTGGGGGCAAGCTTGTGGCCAGAAATGACCTTTGGTCCCCGGGGAAGCGTTTCCAGGAGGAGAACCCCTGAAGTTTGGGGGTTTTTTTGGGTGTAAATCCCAGGGAATCAGAGCTTCTCTGCCTACAGCACGAGCACCCCGCGTTCCTCCCGGCGTCCCCTCTGCCCGCCGAAGCTTCTCTCAGCTCCTGGTGGCACCTTCCCAGCTTTGGGCTCACCTTGATTTTGTCATTCCCTTGCAGGTCCCCTCTGCTGACCCCCCCACGCCCCTCCCTTCAGGGGGGGAAGTCCCAGCCCCTGCAGCAGAGGTGGAGGAGCCGAGGGTACCGCTGCATCGGCGGCGTCCTGTACCGCGTGTCGGCCAACAAGCTCTCCAAGACCTCCAGCACCCCTGGCCGGGGCAGGGAGCTCAGCACCAAGAGCCCTGCCAGAGCAGGTGAGCACCAAGAACTTCTCCTCTCCTCCATCCAACATCTGTTGGTGTCCCCTGTTTCAGTCTCGAGGTCCCAGCTCATCCCCTGGCCTTGAAAGAAGCCAGATGGAGGGGTGGTGGACATCTCGTGAGGGCCAGAGGAGCATCTCCAAGCTCCTCTTGCTTGAGGGTAGCACTGGAGGGGAAAGAATGGAGAAGAAAGCAAAGATTTCAGAAAATTGAAGTTCTTCTTCAGCCAGGTTTAGTTTATGGTGATGCTCCATTGAACTTGTTCCTGTTTCTGAACCTCAGCAAAGTCTTGGGTGGCTTCACCACCAGGCTGAGGGGATTTGAGATGCTCCTCAGGTCATGTTCAATATTGAGCTGAGAAGAGCCAGGAGGATCATTCTGCAGATGACTTTGAAATGGGCATTTGGACACAGTTACCCACTTTCCTTTTAACATCAATTAAATTTGGGTTTCATCTCTTCTGCTGGATGCCTCAAGTGCAGCTCTTAGGCAAGACCAGGTTTGTAACTGAGCTTGAAGAGGGTTTTTTTTTTGAGTTGCTGCTTGGGGTTAAATATTTTCCCTCCAGAACTGCTTGATGGACAAGTTTTGGGGACAATCAAAGGTGGGAAAGGCAAAGCCCAATGGCTTTGTGCTGCTGTGGTTTCTGCTGGGAGGATGAAGGGGGTGGAGATGAGTCTGTTCATGGATGATGCTGTAAATGAGACAACTTAATGTGCAACTTGGTCTACTGAAAGATGTCCCTGCTTGCTTTAGGGGGGGTTGGACTAGATGACCATTCATGGTCCCATCCAACCCAAGCCATTCAATGTTTCTATGAACCTACAGGGGGTGAACTTGGACTAGGGAAGGATGTCAGGTGGAAAATGGAGAGGGGGGAATGAGGGATGGGTGGGAAGGGGACACCCAGGGCTGAGGAATCCTTCCTGCTCATCCTCACTGCTTGGGAGGAGGGCAGAGATTTAATCTAACCCAGGGATCAGCTGCCTGGGCACCCAGGGGGTGGGCAACGAGGGCCAGAGGTTCAGCCTTTGGAGACATGGCCAAACAAGGAGCTCTGGGGTTTGTAGATGGAGCAGATCCTGGTGTCAGATTTGTTCAAGAGCTTTGGTGTCATCAGTGGGATTTCCTGAATGGTTGGGTGGGGGTAACCAGCTGCTCAGGACCTCCCTTTGTGGCTTGGTGGTGGACTTGGCAGTGCTGGGTGGATGGTTGGACTTGATGATCTTAAAGGTCTCTTCCAACCTCAGTGTTCCTGTGATTCCATGGACTCAGGGATGGTTCTGCCATAGGCACCATCCCCAGGTGTTGAAGTTGTCCCTGGAGGCATCACCACCTTGCTGGAGAGCAAGAAAAGGGCTGAAACCCCCAAGATGTGGGTGGGAAGGATGTGAGTTGGGGCATATCTGGTTTTGGGGCCAGATGTCAGGACAGAGTTGGACCATTGGGAAGGATCCAGGGGAGGAGTGATGGTTGGAAGGACTGGAAAAGTGGAGGAGCTGAGTTGGTGCAAACTGAAGGGGAGGAGATGGAAGGGCTGCAGGCCCTCAAGTTCATGAAGAGCTACCAAGGAAAAGGAGGATGGAAGGATCTTTTCCATGGCCAAGTGGAGCAGCCAAGAACCAAGGGGCTTAAACTGTGTCAGGAAAGGTTCAGGGACAGCTTTCAAAGGGTGAAGATGATGAAGTTGGCCGAGTTGACTCTGAAATCTCCATTATTGGAAGTTTGTGAAGAACAGGTTACATGAACTTCTCTTTGGGGAGGACACGGGTGGAGTAGGTCCTGCCTCACAGCAAGGAGAGGGACTTGACTCAAGCTGCTGCCTAATTTCCAGTCCCTGCATTGGTGGCTTTAATTTAGGTGCTGGGAGATCATGGGAGGACTTGGCTGTCCCACCACCATCACTGTTCCTGCTGCTGGTTGGAGAAGCAGCATCTTCCTGAGGCATTTCTCCCCAAGCCCAGATGTGCCATAGTTCAAATCCTTCTCCCAGGCTATTTTTATTCATTTATCTATCTACAAAGTCTCTAAATTCATCTAGAAAGTCATAGATGGACAACTCATGGCTGATGGATTCATCCTGCCCATGAACATCCCCCTCTGGGCTGGAGCCAAGTGGAGAAGCACCAGCTTAGGGTGGAATTCCTGGGAGAGGGGTTGAGCCAAAGGTAGGACAGGAGAATTTTGCCAATTCAGGCACCAGAATTCCTCCTGGGGGCTCACTGTGGAGATGAACTGGTCTCCTCCATGCTCCCAAAGGTCTCCTCCATCATCAGTGGCTCTAGGATTCTCTGGATTTTATTCTTTTTAAGAGATTTCTCATTCTGCAGCTTTTCCTTTCCCTCCCCAGTGCCACACGTGGTGTGTTTGGGGTTCAGAGAGATGGGAAATGCTGCTGACAGTTTAATAGCTTGGAGTTTGCTCCCCGTGGGTTACAAATTCTGCTGCTTGCCTGGATTTCTGGGGTTGGTATTTTGGGGTTTGGAGGTTTTTATAGCAGGGTGGGGCAGTGATATGAGTGCTGGGAGGGGTTCAAATTTGTCTGTCAGGGTCAATCCTGGAGCTGCCAGGAGAAGAGGGAGCAAATTATTCCTCTGCCAAAAGAGAAGAGCCTCAGGGGTCTTGTCATGGTTCATCCTCCACCTCCTTGGCCAGCTCTGGGGACACCAGTGGAAACGTCCCTGCCAAGCCAAGAGGAGTTTCTGAAGGTGTTTTGGTGACAACTTTGGGGCTGGGTTGGCCCAGGAGATGAAGGACAGATGCTCTCTGTTCACCCCCTCTCCCTGCCCAGAGAGGAAGGGGGTAAAGGAGAGGGAGTTATGGATGGGAAAAGAAAATTAGGGCAGCTTTAATGCAAATAATAATAAGAATAAAATGAAATATATACCAATATATTAAAAAGCAGTATGGGACCCAACCCCCCTGGTGGCAATGATGTCACCATCACCACTGGTGCTGTGGAACAAGCTCTGGAGAAGTCCCAGACTGGACTCAGCAGCAGAGGGGAGCTGGATTTGGGAACACACAGGATTGAAGGCAGAAGAACAGAGTTCTTCTTGGACAGTGACCATCCAAGAAGCAGCTTGACCCTCATGATGCCTCAACTTCCTCCTGAACATGCTCCCCAGGGGGTGGAATCTCCAGCTTAGAGCACAGAGAAACTCCCTGGAGCAGTTTTGGGTTGTCACAGTGGGGTCCATGCAGCTGCTGAGGACTGGGCTCTCATCACACGTGTGGCTCCACTCCTGAAGGGCTCTCTGCAAGTTCTGTGCTTGTCTCCTGACCACGAAAGATGAAATATAGAAATAAAAAGACTTTTTTTGGGCTGCTGAGCTCAGAAGTCCCACAACTGAGCTGCTGGAGCAAGGGTGGGAAGAGGCTCAGGAGCAGATGATCTAGCTGCAGATGTGGACCCTGTGGGATGAAGGTGCTGGATCCATCCAAGGAAAAGCTCTTGATCCCTGGGGAAACTGGGATTTCTTCTCCCCTGGGTGCTTCACTTGGCACGAGCACGAGAAAATAGGCAAGTGTGGAAAGCATTTGCTACCTGGCAGTTAATTAAGGGAGTGTAATGAGAGGATTTCTCCCCGACAAACGAACCTTTCCCTTCACTTCTTTCTCCAGCTGCTCAGAAGTTATTGAGTCACTTGAAGGAATTTCCATGAAATTGGAGGAAGGGGCAAAAGGTCCTGGGCAGGTGGCGTTGCACAAAGAAATTCGAAAGGGAAAATCAGAAAAGCTCAACCCTGGGAGAGATTGAAAGCAGCAGGAACCAAATGAAGGTTTGATGTTGGCCACAACCCAGCCCTGACCCCAATCTGGGCAGGGGCCACCCCTGCAGGGAGGGGGCTTCCACCCCAGGAGCTGGGGCTGGCTCCAGCCCCCTTCTGACCAGCTCCAGGCTGCTTTCCAGGGGCAAAGCTTCACCTGCTCGCCTTCCTCATCCTCCTCTGAGGTTTTACCTGCTGGGAAGGAGCCCAAGGGTGGGGAGGAGCAGCTGAGGGAGCTGGGGGTGCTGAGCCTGGAGCAAAGGAGGCTCAGGGGAGACCTTCTGGCTCTGCACAGCTCCTGACAGGATCCGGGAGCCAGGGGGGGGTCGGGCCCTGCTCCGAAGGGACAGGACAAGAGGCAAGGGGCTCAAGTTGCCCCAGGGGAGGTTTCAGTTGTCCCTGAGGAACAATTTCTCTCCCTGGAGGGTTGTCCAGGGCTGTGCCAGGCTGCCCAGGGCAGTGGTGGAGTCCCCACCCCTGGAGGGGTTCCCAAGCCGTGGAGATGTGGGGTGAGGGACATGGTGCTGAAGGGACCTGGCAGAGCTGGGGGAACTCTTGGGCTCAATGATCTGAAAGGTCCAACCAAAATGCTTCTGTGCTTCTCTGATCCAGAAGCCCTGGAGCCACCCTGAGTGCTGAGCTGCCAAAGGTGGAGGTTTAAGAGGAGCTCCTGCTGGGTGTCTCCCAGTGGTGACTCTGACCACGGAGCAGGAGATGAGTTCTGAACACAGAGCTGAGTTCAACCTTCCAGAGCTGAGAGGCTTTTCTCCAGACACACCCCCTCCCTCCCTCCATCCTGGTGCATAACATCCCCTCCTGCCTCAGTTTCCCCACCCTGCTGCAGCAGCATCTTGGTGCTCTGCTGGGGGGACTGGAGATGTGACCTCTGCTGCACCAGGCTGAAGGTGGATGGCTGATGAGAAGACCAAACCTGGAGTGGTGCTTCCCCTGGGCTTCAGCTTCTGCTCAGCCCCTTTGAGCTCAATTCCTCAATCCCTCCAACTCTTCAATCTCAGTCCCTTGGCTTTTGGGGATTGCTCCATCTCCTCCCCTTTTTAACTCAATCCTTTGGCCTCTTCATTCTCAATCCCATGGTTTGGGGATTGCTCAATCCCTTACCCCTCCTGAGCTCAATCCTTTGGCCCCTTTTCAACTCTATCCCATGTTTTTGGGGCTTGCTCAATCCTTTACCCCTCCTGAGCTCAATCCCTTGGCCCCTTTTGAGCTCAATCCCTTGATTTAGGGATTTCTTGATCCTTTATCCCTCTTGAGCTCAATCCTTTGGCCCCTTCAATCTCAGTGCCTTGTCTTTGGGTTTGAGGAGTCCCTTGGCCCCTTCACACTCAATCCCATGATTTTGGGATATGGTTTTGGGATAGCTTGATCCCCTCAGCTCCTTCAATCTTGGTCCCTTGGCTTTGGGATTGCTCAATCCTTTACCCCTCTTGAGCTCAATCCTTTACCCCTCTTGGGCTCAATCCTTGACCCCTCTTGGGCTCAATCCTTTACCCCTCTTGAGTTCAATCCTTTACCCCTCTTGAGCTCAATCCTTTACCCCTCTTGAGCTCAATCCTTTACCCCTCTTGGGCTCAATCCTTTACCCCTCTTGAGCTCAATCCTTTACCCCTCTTGGGCTCAATCCTTTACCCCTCTTGGGCTCAGTCCCTTGGCTTTGGGATTTTAGTCCTTTGATCCCTTTTTGAGCTCAGTCAACTCCAGGGTTGGAGGCACTGGTGGGCAAGGACCTGGTCTCCTTGAGGAGCACCTCTAGATCCAGCACGGGTGTACCCCAGAGCTTGGACCACTCCAGAGCAGCCTCTCCAGGCTCCTTGTTCACTGTTCAAACACATCCAGCCTTCATTAATTGAGGTTGCTTCATTAATAAACCACCTCTGCCTGCCTGATGTGGGGACGTGGAGGTTCCTCTTAGGAGCTGGGGTGGGACCAGGCAGGAAGATTTGAGAAGCTCCACTCGTGTGGTGCCAGCTCCTCCCTTCTGCTCTTCCCTTCCTGAGAGTGAGGAGCTTCTGCTGTCCAGGGAGGGAAATAAATCACCCCCAGCAGCTGCTAGTGCTGATCCTCTGAAACAGCAGAACCCACTGAAATGAATAATAATTAAAGGAATAAATTTCATCCCCAGTGCCAGCCCTGAAACTTTTGGTTCAGCACTAAAAAGCTGCGGGGTGGGTCGCTCGGCTCCTCCCGCAGCCCACCAGGGCTTGAATGTGGACCTGGAAAAGGAGCTGCTGTGGTTGGAGGAAGCTTCTACCTGCCTGTGGAGGTCCTGCTGGGACAGGCTGAGCAGAAACCAGCGTGGCTAAAGCCACCACCCTCCCCTCCAGGAGCAAAAGCTGAGGGGGAGCCGAGCTGAGCCGAGCTCTGAGCGTTTCCCTCCCCGTTTAAGATTGCCAGAAATTCCCCCTTCTTTTTGGGGCAGTGGAAGCAGAGAGGGGCAGCGATGGGCTGGATGGTTTCCTCTGTCCCCAAGGAGGGGTGAGCTGGGTGGGTGGCTCTGTCCCCCTCCCGTGATGCTCTTTGACCTCTGCCTCATCCCTTGGCCTCGGCGCTCCCCGGATTTGCCTCTTCTCCCCCCTTTTTTTTTTAGGCTAGTTCCATTTTCTACAACCTGCCCACCACACAGAAAATAAACTACCCGCTAAGATGCGCAGCCCCTTCCACGTGAGGAAGTCCTGGCCCTTGAGCTGTGCCCTAGGAGCAATAAAAGCCCTTCCTAAATAATTAAGCAGGTCGTAATTAACCCCGGTCCCTCCGCGCGAGATTCGCAGCCGGGTTTTTATTCGCACAAAGGAAAATTTCCTGAGTTCTTTTTGGGGTTTGTTGCAGTCACAGACCCTGGGGTGAGGGGGAGGAGGGGGCTGAGAGGGTGGGAGCTGGATGGGAATATCCTGGGATCCCGAGTGAGACAAATCTCTGGCCAAATGTCTGCCTGGCATTCCTTGGAGGG
>NW_008625415.1:0-418 GCF_000691845.1 Merops nubicus | reverse complement strand
AAACCTTTTGGGGCTGTGGGACCTTTGGCAGCACTAAATTGTGGCTCTTTGCCCTTTTTTCCCCCTCCCCATCCAAAGGTGGGATTTGGAGCGGGAGGCGACGGGAGCGCTCGGCCGCGGCTCCCTTCGGAAGGAGCCAGAGGGAAAAGGGAGCAAAGAAAATCAGCTCGAGGAGTTGAGGCTGCAGCCCCTGCTATTAATCATAGCTGTAATCATGCGTTTAATGAACATGACAGCTCCTGCTCCCTCCGGAGAGCTGCTCGACTCCCCTGCCTGCCTCAGGTACCACAGTCCCTTCCCCGCGCCGGGGATGGTGCATGGAGAGCCACCAGCCCCTCGCCACCGCCGCCACCGCCGCCGCCTTCCCCGGCAGCTGATGGGGATTCAGAGCAGCTCAGTCGTTAAGGAAAAGGGGGAA
>NW_008625414.1:29459-34925 GCF_000691845.1 Merops nubicus | reverse complement strand
GGACAGCTTCTCCAGAAAGGTCCCTGCGGGGGCAGTCCTGCTTTCTAACAGTCCTGCTGGGCAGTCTCACGGATTGCCTGTGGTGCGTTCAGGTACAGCTTGTCCCCTGTCCTTGTGTCTTCCCTGGAGGATGCTGATCTTGCTTGTTTGTCTTGCAGAGATGACTCTCCTGTCCTCCCAGACACCGTCCCTGGAGACATCCTCAGCGGCCACTGAGAGCCCAGAGCAAAGGATGCTGGAGAAGAGATCCAAGGTTATTGAGGAACTGCTCCAGACAGAGCGGGACTATATCAGAGACCTGGAGATGTGCGTGGAGAGGATCATGGTGCCACTGCAGCAGGCACAGGTAGGAGCAGGGGGACAGGCTGTGGTGGAGCACTAGTGGAATGGGGTGAGGATGCCAAGTCCACTTTGTTCTCAGAGGCATCCAAGCAGCAGCTCTGGAACCCATAGGGGAAACTCATCTATGCTGAGGGGAGCAGGATGGCTCTCACTGCTCCCTTCACTCATAGCAAGAGCTTGTCTGTCTTGGGATCCTGATGACCTCTCACCATTACTGCGCAACTGTCACAGATTCATTTCCTGGGGCAAGAAATGTTCTTCTTTCTTTGGTTTGTATGTTAAATTCATTGTCAGGAGAAAGAAAATATGGAGTCTTGGCATGCTGACAGAGTTGGTGGGAGGAGTGGGAAAATGACAGGTGAACAGAGGCAGGAATGAAATTACTGGGAAAGACGAGGACACTGTGGTAGAACACATAAGGAGGGAGACTTGCAGTGCACTGGGGGTTGAGGGAGTGAGTGCAGAAGTAACTGTGATGGAAGTCACTGAGATGGTCACACCGGGTGGCTGTTGTGGAGCTGAGGGCTGATGGTTTGCAAGATGGCAAAGTGGGGCTGTTTGGTCTGACTGAGACACATTCCCCCATCCAGGACTTCTTCTCTTCCTATTCCCCAGATGCAGCATATAGACTTTGAGGCTCTTTTTGGAAACATCCACATGGTAATTAGCTTCTCCAAGCAGCTGCTGTCCACCTTGGAGACTTCAGATGCCATCGGTATGAATTCTGCTGTTACCTTTTCTCAGCATGCTGGGATGGGCATTGCTAGCAGTGAGACGGAGCAGTTTGCATGGTAGGAGTAGCTCTCTGGGGCTGGGCTCCCACCCCGCTGGTGTCCATCACCACTCATGTCCACCAGTGAAGATGATGAGATCTTTGTTGCCCCATGAGTCACTATGCTGAGGAACACAGTGCCTGTGGCCCCCCATGGCCCCTTGCCCCAAAGCAAACCCCACTCCTCACTCACGCACTGCTAGCTTTTGCTGCTCAGACCTTGGGCAGCCTGTGCCTTTGCTTTCTGTCTGTGGCTTCAGTGACTAATGTCCCCACTTCTCATCCCTGGGAGACATGGATCAATTGAGCGCTCTGTGCTAGGGGGTGATGAGGTGGCATCCTGGGTGCTCTAGTAGCACTGCTTTCTTGAGCTGAGTGTGGAACAGGAACACTGGGTGTCTTACCATGAGACACACCAGCATTGTTGGAGGCATCTGGGGACCAGGAGACACTGAAGTCCTGCTTCTGCTGTCTGCAGGGCCAGTGTTCCTGGCACAGCGTGCAGAGCTGGAGAGCGTCTACAGAGTGTATTGCCAGAACCACGATGAGGCCATTGCACTGCTAGAAACCTATGAGAAGGATGAGAAGATGCAGAAACTACTCCTGGACCTGCTGGATAGCCTCAGGTTGGAGTCTTTGGCTGTGGCAGCCACCAGGCTGGGTTAGTGGAGTCAGTCTCCCAACATCCCTGCCCCTCTGCCAGGTGGTGACTGAAGAGGATCTGGCTGTGTCACTGTATGGTTGACCAGGCTCTGGGTTCAAATGGCCCGCTGCCCCAATGCACAGGTGCTGGGACACCTGTAGGCCCTCTTAAACTCTTGAGCAGAAGCCACCAAGATCCGGAGAAGGTGGCATGTCCTGGATGGAAGTTTCCTGTTCCCCAGGTCCTACCCTGCCATAACCAGTGAGGAAAGGAGCAGGTTTGCCTGACTCCAGCTGTGAAGGTTAATGCCCTGGGAGCAAGCAGCACTGGCTGCTGTTCTGGGGGGACAGGGCTACGTTGGCAGCATCACTGTGGGAGGGGATGCAGGTGCTGGCTGCGGGACTGCACATCTACCAACACATTAACCCATTGCTTTTCTTTGCTTTTTGGCACTCCGTGGGCCAGCAGGAACCTGTACAGTGAGTGGTAAGTGCATCCTTCCTGTTTGTCCCCACTTGTCTGTCTGGCCTGGCCTGGCTGCTCCCTCATAACTAACCTCCTGCCACCACCGGGGTCCATGTCAGGGGGCCCTAACAGTGCCTCGTGGAGGCAGTGCTGGGAGCAGCAGGGTGTCTGTGATGCGGTTGCAACTGAGGCCGTGGATGGGCTACACAGGCTGGCAGCACAGGCGGGTGATGAGGTGAGGAGAGGCCTCAGGCAGTAAATGGGTTTTGGGAGCTGTCAGCCCCAAGGAGCCAGAAGACTCCTGTGCCAGCTGCTTCAGCGCGATCAGTCTGTCCTGCAGTGGAGCTCAGATCCGGGCACTTGCGTGGTGGGACAGCCTGAGGAAAGGGGCACTCTAGTAAGGCTGTGCCTGTGGGATTTTGTGGTGGGTCTGGTAAAAGAGAGGATCCTGGCTGGGAAGAATCACCTGGTGTGAGTGTGGTCTGCAAACCTGGCATGGATTTGAGATTGCTGAGGGTTCAGGAGTGCAGTTTGTAGATGAGGGTGGTGTGACTTCGGGAGTACAGTGGATTTAGAGACGTTGGTATTCAGGGCCCATTTGGGGTTGATATGAGGCAGCATTTGCATGGCAGAGCTGGACTGAAACCTGGTGCATCTCCTTTATCCCAACTTCCCAGGGGCTGCACGAACTACATTAACCTGGGCTCCTTCCTCATCAAGCCCGTGCAGAGGGTGATGCGGTACCCGCTGCTGCTGATGGAGCTGCTGAGCGCCACTCCTGAGGCACACCCTGACCGGGCACCGCTCACCGCTGCAGTCCTGGCAGTCAAAGAAATCAACGTCAACATCAACGAATACAAGCGCCGGAAGGACCTGGGTGAGTAACTGCGTAGTATTAGGCAGAGACAGACAGGAGTGAGTGTGTTGAGGTTGGTGGCTGTAGGCTCCTGAGACTTAGCTGGCAGCCACAGACATGGAGGGAATCTGCTGCCAAAGCCTGATAAGGCACTGTAAGATGTGGGCATTGTGCTGACAAGGGTCCTGGTTTCTACATCAATCTCTTTAGTGCTAAAGTACCGGAAAGGGGATGAGGATAGCCTCATGGAAAAGATCTCCAAGCTCAACTTCCACTCTATTATCAAGAAATCCAACCGTGTGAGCAGCCACCTCAAGCATCTCACAGGCTTTGCACCCCAGGTAACACGCATCTGCTGCCAGGTGCACTTACACCCCGCATTGATTCTGTGGTGCTGTCTGCTATGCCCCCACACCCCTTCTCCGATGAGTAGCTCTGATCCAGGCCAGCAAGGCACAGTGAGTGTAGGGTCTGAGCCACCCATCTCTGCTATCCAGCTTGTGGGCAGGAGGCCCCATGTCTTACACTCCAGGAGGTGCCAGAGTCCTGCATTGCCTCCCTTGAGACATTTTTCTCTCACAGCTGAAGGATGAAGCCTTTGAAGAGACAGAGAAGAATTTCCGGATGCAGGAGCGGCTGATCAAGTCCTTCATCCGGGACCTGTCTCTCTACCTGCAGCATGTCCGAGTGAGTCAGCCTGGGTGTCATGCTTAGCCCGTGGGTCTCAACAGGTACTGCCGTGCTGCCTGCATGGTGTGTACCTGCAGTGCCTCTGGCCAGTGCTTCTGCCCACGGCCATCCAGGGGGTTGGTCTCCGAGGGTCTGGGCTCCCCTGGGAGGCCTCTTTTCCTGGGTGAGCAAGCATGGCTACGCTGATGGTGTGTCCCTGGTGCAGGAGTCGGCTTGCATGAAGGCGCTGGCAGCAGTGAGTATGTGGGAGCTGTGCACGGAGAAGGGCAGTGGGGACTTGGACCAGTTCCAGAAAGTGAATCGGCTCATCAGCGACCAGCTCTTCTCCAACTTTGTGAGTGAGGTTGAGCTCTTTCATGCTGGGGGCACCTCCCTGGGGCCCTGCTGCAGATGGGCAGCCCATGGGAGGCTGCAGGGAGGGTAACACAGCCTTGGTAGAGGTGTGAGCACTCCTGTGCAGCTCCTCCCTCCTGAGAGCTTTGATACCTTTGGGTTTATGCTGTGTGTTGAGTGTGCCTGTTAGAGAGCTGTAACATTTCAGCCTGGGCTGAAAAAAATGTGTATGTGTGTGAGTGGTTCAGGTACTTCCCATAGGATTGCCCACACCGGCACGTTTATGTAAGACTATAGAGTAATTCCCATTGGAAGGGACCTCTGGATCTCCAGTGAGTGCCATCGAGAAGATGGGCCCTGTGCTGTCCTGGGATGGTTGTGTGCTGGTGTTCACTGCATAGTGGGAGAGAGCACTTCATCTCACCTGCTCTCTGCGACTCTGCCCACCAGAAAGAGCGGACGGAGCGGCTGGTGAGCTCGCCCCTGAACCAGCTGCTGACCATGTTCGCGGGGCCCCACAAGCTGGTGCAGAAACGCTTTGACAAACTCCTCGACTTCCACAACTGCACGGAGCGAGCGGAGAAGCTGAAGGACAAGCGAACGCTGGAGGAGCTGCAGTCAGCCCGCAACAACTATGAGGCCCTCAATGCCCAGCTGCTGGACGAGCTGCCCCAGTTCCTGCGCTTCGCCAAGGAGCTGTTTGCCAGCTGCCTGCGGGGCTACGCCGAGGCACACTGTGACTTCGTGCGCCTGGCCCTGGAGGAGCTGAGACCGCTGTTGTCGGTGGGTTCCTAGAGCAGGCCAGTACTCTGGGCTCTGTGCGGGGCACTAACCTCTCCACAGGGCTCATCCCTAGGACCTGTCCCATTGCAGAGAAAGCTGCTGCTGCAGTTCCAGCCCCCAGGTGTCTTGGAGAGGGCTCCTGTGGGATGCTGTCAGGGCAGGGACTTTTGGGTCATGATGCAGTTATGCCTAGAGATGATGGTGAATGCTCCTGAAACAGTGGGCAGGAGGGCATTTATCTGGGAGAATCTCAGGTCATGAGTTTGGGGACCACTCAGAGCTGGGTCCAGACAGGACTGCAAATCCAGGCGTCATGCAAATCCCAGGTGGGACTTGGAGACCTGCTTGGCCCAGGGGGAGTTGTGGTCTCTGCTGTAGGTCTTGGCCACCCTTCGCAGCAGCTGTCGCCTAACCATGACACCTAACCCTACTCTGGTTCCAGTTGCTGAAGGTGTCCAGCAGGGAGGGGAACCTCATTGCCATCTTCCAGGATGAGCACAGTCGAGTCCTCCAGCAGCTCCAGGCCTTCACCTTCTTCCCAGAGTCCCAGGTCGCTCCCAAGAAGCCTTTTGAAAGGACGAG
>NW_008625414.1:0-29428 GCF_000691845.1 Merops nubicus | reverse complement strand
TGCTTTTTGAAAGCAGGTGCGTGGAGCGGCAGCCTGCCCGGCGGCAGCCCCTTGTCGGCTTGGTGAGTTCCCTCTGCCTTGTGTCAGGGCCTGTGGAGCCTGGGACAGCCACTCACACCTGCCTTCTTCCTCAGCAGCCCAGCTTCCACATGCAGTCAGATGACATCCGAGCTGCCCTCCTGGCCCGCTATCCCCCAGACAGTCTCTTTCAGGCAGACCGCAATTTCAATGCTGCCCAAGACCTGGATGTTTCACTGCTGGAAGGAGACATTGTGGGTGTCATCAAGAAGAAGGACCCCATGGGCAGCCAGAATCGGTGGCTCATAGACAATGGGGGTAGGTAGCTGCTCCCTGCCCTTGGTACCTGTTGGGAGTCCCCATCTCTGGTCCCCCTGGCATCAGTCTCAACTCACTTCCTCTCCCTCTCTTCAGTGACCAAGGGTTTTGTGTACAGCTCCTTTCTGAAGCCCTACAACCCGCGCCGCAGCCAGTCGGACGTCTCTGTGGGCAGCCACTCTTCCAACGAGTCGGAACACAGCAGCTCCTCTCCCCAGACCAGCACCATGCTGACCTTCAGTCCCGGCGGGGCAGCCGTCGCCTTCACTCAGAAACCCCTGCAGGACTCATCCTTCTCAGCAGACTCCTACCAGTCCCCACAGCCTCCCTCAGAGACGGACTCCCCTTCTCTGCCCCAGCTTGGCTCTGGTGACAGGACAGCCCCACTGGAGGCTGGCACAGCGGCGCCTCAGCGCCACTACAGCCGCCCCGAGCTGGGCTCCAGCCCCAGTGCTCACAACGGGCACCCCACCAAAGCACATCTCAGGCCCGTGCCCTCGCTGGAGGACAGAGACTCTGGGCTGGAGAGCAGCGAGTCAGAGGGCAATCAGGTGAGCACTCAGCCTCCCTGGAGAGTCTGGGGGAGCCAAGGGCTGACCCCCTCACTTGAGTTGGGTCTAAATCATTTTTCTCTCTGGCAGCAACCAGGCAACAGTGGGAGGTGGAGGCTGAGAATTTTTCTCCAAGAGGCAGAGAACTAGGCTGCAAATGGGGGTGGATAGGTTGGGGCACATCTGGTAGATGTCAAAGTGGGGCTGTTACTGTCAGGGAGCAGAGCAAAAGCCCACACATCCTGTGCAGTGCAACAGAAGGTTGTGGGGTGTGGCCATCCACCTGACGCTCTCCCTCTGTCTGACAGGTCTATTACGCTCTCTACACCTTCAAAGGACGAAACACCAATGAGCTGAGCGTGTCTGCAAACCAGAGACTGAGGATCCTGCAGTTTGAGGATATCACGGGCAATCGGGAGTGGTGGCTGGCCGAGGCCCATGGCAAGCAGGGCTATGTGCCCTCCAGCTACATCCGGAAGACCGAGTACACGTGAGGCGGGGGCAGGAGCCAGCGCCCTGTGCCTTGTTCCCACCGGGACTGCCAGGGGCCGCAGGGAGGCTGGCCAGCCCTGCAGCCCCCACTGCTTGCCCCGAGGCTGTGTCCCTCACAGCTGTGTGGTGCTCCTGGGCCCACCACGATGGCTGCCACCTCCCCTTCTGGGGAGGAAGAACGGTGGGCTGGCAGAGCAGGCAGCTTAGTGAGGGCAGGGATGAGTTCATCTGTGCTGTTTGAGCCTCCTGTGTCCAGTTGGGGACAGGGAATCAAAGCTTGGAGCCATGGCCCAGGAGGGTAAGGCTTGAGCAAGACTGAGGAACTGCTGTGGGTTTAAATTGGGGAAGGCTAATGCTGAGTTTCTGGAATCCGTCTGTAGCCAAGTAGTGTTAAAAGCAATCCAGGCCCTGTGAAGGAGCTCCCTGTGCCTTCTCAGCAGCAGGAACCTGGTCTTGCCTGTCCATACAGGACCTTAGGGTAAGACCTCCTCTACACACTGCCTGGGGAAGCAGCTCTGAGATCTGCTGGGAGAAGTTGAATTCCAAGGCTGGGATGAGCCTGGCCTCTGAAAATCCCCACAGTGGAGCCACCAGCAGCTGCTTTATCCCTGTGCTTGGTCTCCCAGGGGCTCAAGCCTCTCCAAGCTCTGCTGTTAGCAGCAGAGGTTCTCATCTTCCAGATGAGACAGCGGTCCAGAACACCATCTTCCCTTGTCAGCACAGTGTCTCCAGTGCCCAAGACCTGTCTTTGCTCTGACATCCCAGCTGGCTACTCTCAGCTGGGGCGAGGCAGAAGGCAAAGCACAGGTTGTCCTGCAGCGTAATTTCTTGGGGGTTCTGACCAGGATTGCCTCATCTGTGCTTTCCTGCAGGGCGCTGGAGACAGCGCTGATGTTCCGGGAGGACAAGAGCCTCCCTGGGAGGGATGTGGTGCCCTTTGCTGGGGTGCTGCATCTTACCCGCTGCTGCTGTACTCTGAAGGAGGGAACCTCCCTTCTCTTGGGGTGATGTTTGTATCCCCTGTAGTGCTGCTCTGTAAATAAAGATTTACTCTTGGGTATAGGAGGTGCCTGTGCAAGTGTTGGGAGAGCCAGGAGGGGCCTGGCCCATGCTCGGTTGGTGAGCAAAGCCCACAGACTTCATGCAGGCACTGCAGGGTCAAGAGGAACATTTTGGTGGGGTCCAGCATGCTTCTGCCTTGGTGTTCATGCAGCTCAGGTACTACAAAACCTTCACAGGAAAGTTCTTAATTAAGGGTAAGTGACTGCACTGCCCTCTCCTCTCACTGTGTGTTACATGACCGGGGTGGGGGTGGCTTGTGTCCCTCCTGCCCCCAGCTGGGGCAAAGAGGTTTCACCCTGCTGCAAGTAGGTAAGCACATGGGCACAGGCTCCCTGCATGCCAGCAGCTGGTGTCAGTGCTACAGCTCCTGGATTTCACACCCAAGAAAAAAGAAGGGTCAAGAGTTTGTCAACAGTAACCACGGTATCTTGTGTGTGTATTTCAGAGTAGCATGCAGGTGTGCCTGCACCTCTCCAGCTTGTCTGTATCACCATCAGGTTTGTAGGCTGGAGCCGCAGCCCAAAATGTGTCTCAGTGGTGGTTAGGACAGCCTGAGGGACTGCCTCACTCCTTTGCAGGGCGGTCAAAGGGAGCTGCAGGCAGAAGGAAGGCAGGCTCACCTGGGCGCACCCGCGCTGCCACAGAGTAGCGCCCACGCCTGGGGGTAGCTGTGCTGCTCCATTTGCACTCCCCACCCCTGTGCGTCCGCAGAACCTGTTACCAGCCTCCCCAAAACGGCCACAATTAAAGCTAAACAGGCTTTTTTTTTAGTGTGCCTTAAAGTTAGACTTTTAGTTGGAAGACTAGAAGCAGTTACAAAATGTAAATAAATAACATTCACTTTTAGATTAAACTATGATTTTCATTCCATAGTGTAAAAGCATCTCTCAGCTAGATTCCCTGGTATGGTGAAGTACAAAAAGTAAGACCCCCAAGGGGGTCATAGTATACCTGCCTGGCAGATAACTTTTCCCCTCTATACTGGAATAAATTCTGCAGCTCCAGACTTGTGTGCACAGCAGGCAGGGTGTGGTGAGAAGGTTAACAGCTCACTCAAGTCCAGATGATCTGTCCCTGACAGCCAGGGAAGCCCCCCCTCTCTGCTTCCCAACTGTTGAGAGACAAATTCCTGAGCAGCCGGGCTCCAGGAAGACCCTGGTGCCTGCTCGGTGAGGGCCAGGAGGAGGGAGCTGCGCACGCACGCCCCCGCACACCGCTCCCCTCCAGCTACAGCACGGTGCTTTCCGTGTTTGTGATGCCGGCGTCCTTCGCCATTGCGGAGAAGACCCCCTGCTTCTTGAGCAGCTCCTCAGGACTGTCGTATTCCACAATCCTCCCAGCCTGCAGCACCATCACCCTGGCAGCAGGGAACAAGAAGGCCCAAGCTCCCACAATCGGCTGATAGCACTGCTGGCACCAGCACTACAGCCTCACTGACCCTTTTTCTTCCTACAGCCACGTTACGTGGTTTGCCTCCTCCCAGCACAGAGGTAAGAGCACAGGTCTCCTCCCCATGCTGGTGGGATGACAACAACAACTGGTGGGGTGAATCAACGTTGCCTCTATGGCCTGTTGCTATAAAGAAGGATCCCCAAAAATGTTTTATGCACAAAGGCAAAATTACTGCATGGCCATCCTTCCCATCCCTCCATTCTTCTCTCCTAGAAACTGTGTATTGCTGTTCTGGGCACTACATCCACCCCTGCCCTTCTGGCTGCATCCTTGCTTCTGCTCCTGGCCACCCCTCACCCCATCCTGGGAGTCTGGATCCCCACTCCCACATCCCGTGATCCTGCCCTACAGTACCTGTTGCTGTCCATGATGGTGTGGAGGCGGTGGGCGATAGTAAGGACAGTGCAGTCTGCGAACTCGCCCCGGATTGTTGTCTGGATCAAGTGATCAGTTTCCAGATCGACGGCTGCTGTTGCTTCATCAAGGATGAGGATCTTGGCTTTGCGGAGAAGGGCCCGGGCCAGGCACAGAAGCTGCCGCTGCCCGACACTGCCATGAGGTGGGGAACATGAGTTACTAGGCACACAGGAGACGCTGGGCGTCTGCCAGCCTCCTGCCACACAGCTGCCCTGACCCCACCTCCATGCCAACCCAGCCCACCCTGGCCTTCCCCCAGCTAACTGCCTGACACCCTGAGCACAACGACCCTCAGCATGTTACTGTTTGGGATAGCATGAAAGGGTTGGCTCCCTGACAGCCTCCCAGCCCACCCTGGCCTTCCCCCAGCTGACTGCCTGACACCCTGAGCACAACTACCCTCAGCATGTTACTGTTTGGGACAGCATGGAAGGGTTGGCTCCCTGACAGCCCCAACTCCTGGACCATGTCCTCCCACCTTAACTCTCAGAAACTTTGTTGCCCTCATCCCTGGACAGCCACTCTCCTGAAGGCTGCTCTTCCCCTGGGACTAGGAGAGGGGAAGGAGAAGGGCAAGGGGAAGGGCAAGGCAAGGCAGCTGGGCATGGCTCCACACACCTCAGGTTTTCCCCTCCCTCGCTCACAAGATGCATCAACCCTTCAGGAAGGTCTTGCACATATGTCTTCAGGTGAGCCAGCTCAAGGGCCTTCCAGACATCCTCATCGCTGTACTGGTCAAAGGGGTCCAGGTTCATCCGCAGGGTGCCAGTAAAGAGCACAGGGTCCTGCCAAGGACAGCACCATGTTCAGCCACCCCATGGGCTGGGACAATGGCTCCAGGCCCCCAAGTACAGAGACAACCTGCCACCACCGCTGCCTGGAGCTGGGCAAGGGAGGTGGCAACAGCATGCTCACAAGCCCTTGGAGTAGCTGCAGCACCCAGGGACGCACTAAAGGCAGTGCATCACCCAGGGAACAGAGCCTGAGGAGACCCTGCAGCAGTGGGACATGGAAAAGTGGGAACTGGCTCACTTGGGGGATGATGGTGAGGTTCTGGCGCAGGTCATGGAGGCCAATCGTTGCTATATCCACGCCATCGATAAAGATCTTCCCATCTGCAGCCTCCAGCACCCGGAAGAGGCAGTTGGTGAGGGAGGATTTTCCAGCCCCAGTCCGGCCCACAACCCCAACCTGTGGAAGTAGATAGACCAGCTGACAGGGTTGGAGAAAACAGGGCAGATGCCCTTCTTCTTGGCTTGGTGGGCCTTTCTGCCCTGCATCTGCAATCACCATCTCCCAGACTGCCTCCTTTCATCCCTGCTCTAAAGCTCACAGGCCCAGGAGCCATGTTCTGTAACCATCCCTTCCCAGCCCACAGACTGAAGTCAAGAGGACACAACAGCTTTAACACAGTGTCACACTGGAAAGAATGTAGCGAGGGCAAAGAGGTCCTCACCTTCTCAGTGCTCCCAATATTGCAGGTGATCCCCTGAAGAACCAGCTCCAGTTCAGGTCGGTAGCGAACTTTGTAGTCAACAAACTGGATCTCACCTTTGCTGGGCCAGCCACGGGGTGGACGCTTTTCTGTCACCCACGGAGCCTGGGGGCACAGGAGCGTTAGGGAGGTTGCATCTTGCAATGATGGCAAGCACCAGCTGTGCAGCAGGTGTTTGCCTGGACTCTGGTCTCCTCACCTCATTCTTCACTTTCATGTACTCGTGCACCCGTTCCACAGCCACAATGTTTGTCTCCAGCTCTGAAGTCGTCCGCACAAGCCAGTTCAGAGTCTGGGTTACCTGCGTGGCAGAACCAGAGGATGCAGAGCTCAGTGGAACCCAAGAACAACCACCTCCCACCTCAGCTCAGGGACTCAGCCTGGGCACAAGCATCTGGCCTGGCCCCTAACTCTCTACTCCCCAGACACAGCCCCCTCTCCCCAGCTGTGCAAAAAGCTTTGCTGCAGCATCTCTCATCCTCAGTAGGACCGTGCTCCTCCTCCTGGCAGCACATATCCCCCTCGCACTGGGATGTGTGCTCCCCTGGCTCCACAGCAGCTCCCCAGGTGATGGGACACCCCAGCTAATCCCCTCTCCATGGATCAGAGCTGCAAGCAGGGCAGCATCCTGCAGCCAGCCCAGAGCTCCCAGAACAGCCCTGTCCTGGAGTTAGAAAAAGCTTTTCATTGACTCACATTGAGGGCAGAGGAGACAGAAAGACCCACGATGCCACCCTCCAAAGTGCCCTTTGAAATCACTGCTAGAAGCGCAGAGAAGAAGACCACAAGGCTCCCAACGAACTCCAGACGGATGGCCAGCCACCTGCACCAGGAGAGGACAGCTGAGGGCTGGTGGGAGAGGCATCTGCCCACACTCAACACAAGGCCCACCAGTACGACCAGCAGCCCACCAGCATGCCTGTGCACCCAGCCCTGAGCCCAGCGCAGTACACATGCAGCACACATGGTACCTACACCTACACAGCACGTTCTGCAAGCAGATTCATTTTATTTGTTATTCCCCGGGTGTCACACAATGTCGTGAGCTGGTGATGCCATGTATCAGAGGAGCCCCAGCTGTACAACCCTCACACACCCAAAGAACCTACCAGTAGCACATCAACACCAGACAGTGCCCCACCTGGCCTGGAGCATTGGCCTCTTCCCAGAACCCACCAAGAGCATCTCAGCCCTTGACAGCATAGCTCACCCTGCCCAGGCTCTGGACACTTCATAGAGGGCCATACTCTGGCTTCCAAAAGTCACCCTAAAATGTCTCCTTCCCACAGATGGTATCCCTATCCCAAGCTCGCCCAGTTCCTACACAGACCCTCGGTCCTGAGTTCAAGAGGGTGGATTGCAGCACCTCAGGGACCTCCTTCAGGACCCAGAAGACCCTAGGCAGAGGTGCTACAGGCTGTGCTGTGGCATAAGGAGTAAAACTCACCTGTTTGAGATTATCCAGGAGTAAACACTTTTCTGATTTATGTCCAGGGTGCTCTCATTTTGCTGCAGGAACCGTTCTTGGTGTCCATAGGCCCGGATCACAGAAAGGCCTGACACTGTCTCACCGAAGTGGGAGTAGATGGGAGACCTGGTGACAGAGTCTAGACGCCGTAGCTGGCGTGACGTGGAGACGTAGAAGCGCTGAAATGAGGGACATAGCTTGTTACCAACACAAAGCCCAGCAACAATGAAGATATTTGCTCTAAGCAGGGCAGAAACTTCTCTGAAGCTGCGGTTACTCACCAGCACAAAGTAGTAAAAGATGCCCAAGGGAATGATAATGAGAGCGAAGAACGGGGTGGCCAGGGAGATCATGAGCAACGTGCTAATGATGGCCATGAAACAGGTGAGCCAGGTGCGGAAGGACATGGGAATGGTCTCATCTATTGTGAAGATGTCCTGGAGGAAACAAAGAAGTATGGAGAGGCAAGCAGCGACCCCAAAGAGAGTGAGAAGCCTGAAGGCCACACACATACAAGGTTCCTACACATTTGTGTGGTAACATAGTGCCAGACACTTGCAAAAATATTGAATGACACTGAATTTGTGTTAGGGTCAAACAACATTTAGGGCCGCAGCTTTTAGCATTGGAATGTATGATTTAACAGAGAAGCTTTCTATAATCCCCTGTTGCACAGACCAGCTTTGGGAACTGCATCTTCAACTGTACATGTTGTTCATCATCAACTACCTGTCTGTATTCTGCCTCCTTTCTCGTTTTGTCTTTATGAGCTCCATTTACATAGAAAAGACCTAGTATTTTGCTGAGAGTCCATCACCAGAAGGACATCTCATTATGGAACATGAGCTCTAGGCTCCTACCTCTCTTGATAATCTACTCCAGACTCTCTTCAGTTTCTCCACATCCCTCTTGACCCAGTGGCCCAAAACCAGTGCACAATACCAGCTGTGGCCTCTTTAGCACTGAGCAGAGGAAACAATAACTTCTTGTGATTTGCTGGCCACTCTCCTCATAGTATAGCCCCAGGATGTGATTTGCCTCACAGTTAGCCTTGCATCCACCATGCCCTTCTGGGCCTTTCCAGGTCCTGATCTGGGCTCATCTGTGCAGCACTGAACAGCAACAAAGGTTATGCCACCACCCAATGCTCTCCAGACCTGCTAGAACAAACACTTGCTCCATGTTCAGGCTCTTACCTTGGCAAACCTATTCACAATGCGGCCAGTTGGGGTCGTGTCAAAAAAGCTCATGGGCACACGCAGGATGTTGCTGAGCAGTTGGTGATGCAGGACCCGGGAGGCTCGCATGGCACCATGAGCAGACAGGGTGGTTGAAAAGAGCAGAAAGAGAGCTGCAAAAAGAGCACAGGGTGGTCATCAGGGCTCATATGTGACACTGACCCCAGGCTCTCCTTGACTCAGGTGACACATGAAGCAGCTCTGCAGCAAGCCACTGTGATAGGTCTGAATCCCACCTTCATCCCCCAGTAACTTTGTCCCACCATAAGCAAAGAACATTAACCCTGGCACTATCTCCAGGCTGGTTTAAGGACAGCAATCTTCAGCCTGAGAGGGTAACACAGACTTCTTGGGGCAATTCATGCTGTCTTCAAACAGATACTGTCTCCAGTTCAGCCAGGAGGCAGAAAGAGGGCAGCAGCAGGCAAGTGAATACACGATGCTGCGTCCTCTGCTCCTTGCTGCACTGCTGGCTGCAGGCTGGGAAAGCCATGTCCCTTCTGGGCCACAGAGCTGAGGTGAGCGGGATGCCCTGTGCTCCCACACTCACCCTGTGACACCCCCAGTGCCCCAAAGACGCCGATGCGCAGGTCCCGCTGCTGCACAGGGTAGGTCTGGTTCAGGTAGCGCTGCGCGTCGTCAGTCCAGGCGCTGAGCCACAGGTTGGTCCCCACCAAGGCAACATACTGTCCAACGTAGCCCAAGGCAATGCAGACAGAATAACACAAGCCAACAGCACGCAGGTACTGCAGGTACATGGAGAACTTCACCTGTGGACCAATTCAGCCCGTCACTGCTGTTCAGCAAACTGCAGCCAGCGCAGCCTTGGGACTCCTGCCTTGCTGCCCACAGTGCTCCCCTCCACCACCCTGCCCACCAGTCACAGACAGACAGCTCTGTCTCCTTCAGTGTCTCTTGGCTGCAATGGGGTCACAGACAGCCAGCACCACACTCTCTGAGCCACAGTCAAGGTCTTGTAGCATTGAGCCAGGGCAGCACAGTGCTTCATCAATCTGTACTCACCTTGCCGGTCTCCATGGCTTCTTTCTCAATCAGTTGTTGTCCCTTCAGCTTCTTGGAGGGCTCCTCCTGGGCCTTCTTCCAGGAATGGGTGCTGCTTTTACTAAGGCTGCAGGGAGGTGAAGAGCACCATTAATCACAGGATGCTGGATAGTCTCCAGTGATGGAGTCCTCTGAGAAATAGCGTTCTAACTGGGGCAGGTTTGAATGAGCCTTGTGAAAGCCACAAAATCACAGCCCTCAACTCCAAAAGCAGAACCAGCCAAGCAGCAGAAGTTTCAAGGAAGACCACAGAGTAAGGCTATGACACACTAATGTGAGTAAAGGCAAGATCGATGGCTCCTGACCCGTTGCAGCTGATGGGAGGAGGAGGTAGAGATGGTCCCAGCCCCTTCTCTGCATGAACCCCCCAGGAAAACCCCCAGCCTCCCTCTCTCCTAGGCAGCAATGCAGAGGCCAAGGGAGAGAGCTGAGAGCTCAAGTCGAGTTCCAACCTGCGACTGAATTCTCTCTGACGGATGCTGGCCTCTCGCTTCAGGGTCATGGTCACCACATCATCAGGGCTCTCCTCCATACAAGGCTCAACGTCTTCATCACCCTGCTCTTCATCCCCAGCCAAAACAACAGCTGCAAGCACAGGCATGAGGGAAGGTAGGGTCAGTCACTGAAGAGAGAGCAGATCCCATGCACCACACTTCTGCTGCACGCAGCTCCGCCCTCCACACCAGACCCAGCCTGTGTACTACCACCACACATCACACCTCCAACCCTCCCGCAAGCCCAGTACATCAGGAGGAGGGAGAAATCCATTGTGCTGGAGAGAGAACTGACATGGGATGTGGGGCAAAAGGCCTGTGTGGAGGCAGTCTCTATGGCTGACATATCCCAGTATCACTGGTGGGACCTCAAACAGAGATTCCTCCTAGTTTAGTAGATGCAAGATCTGGTAGGTCAGGCACTCCAGTTCAGGAACATCTTTCTGAGCAGGTGGAGATGGGTCTTGTGGGGACGGACTGGGAAAAGCCAGGCTCCAGCTGGACAACTTGCCCTGCCCAGGCAGGGTAGGCATCCACCTGATCTGACACCACTCCTCCCCATAGCACTGAGGGACATGATAAAGATGGAAAATGATCCAACAGCGTGTTTAAAATTAACCAAAGGATCTTCCACACCCCAGCATCACTAAGGCATGGAGCTCATTGCCACATAAGATTCTGGGACCCATTAATGTAATAAAATTAAAAAGGGTGTGAAAAAATTAGACAGATCCTTCACTGGCTCTTCAACACAAAGCCTGGATGTAAATCTTAGGCAGAAAGTCCTTGTGCTGCTGATTGCCAGAAGTAGGCAAGGATTCACAGCATCCACCAGTGGAGCCTGGGCTGGATAGGGCCAGGTCAGACTGAGGGATCAAGTCTTGGGGTTTTCATAACCCTAGGACACATGCACAGCCCCTCTAACTGCCGCAGCCCCGTTGTGTTCCCAGTACCTGTGGCATTTTTCTCCAAAGAGGAGTCCTCCTGCCTGCCATACAAGTTCAGGAACTGGGCAAAGGCCCCCTTGTTTGCAAGCAAGGTGCTATAGGAGCCGTGCTCAGAGACTGCTCCTGCCACCAGCACCACGATGTTATCGACCTGGGGCAGGAAACTGATACTGTGCGTCACCAAGATCCGCGTCTGCAACAAATTTTTGCAGGGTAGTGAGAGTCAGAGCACCCCTCCATCCCCAGCCATGGGCCTGCAGGCTCTCCAGCCCCTACCTGGAGACCTCTCTGTTTATCACTGCCTGGCTATGGGCACACAGGGCACCCCTCTGGGGATCCATGAGGTCTCTCCTGCCTACTGCAGCCCCACATGAAAGCCACAGGACCCGTCTCTGTCCCAAGCAAGCAATCTAAGCATTCCCTGGATGGGCAAGACTGTGCCAGTGCCATTCCTGTCTGGCCAGGTGGTGGGGAGGAGGAGGGGCTGCTCACCTTCTTTCGCAGCAGCCCTTTTGGCCCCAGCACATTCTCAAAGAGGTACTTGGCAACGTGAGCATCCACGGCAGACAACGGGTCGTCCAGGACGTAGATGTCTGCGTCACTGTACACTGCCCGGGCCAGGCTGACTCGCTGCTTCTGGCCCCCGCTCAGGTTAATGCCCTGGAGGGGAAGGGACTTCTCTGAGCACTGAGCTGGCTCAGGGCAACAGCTCCATCCTCTGCTGCAGGTGCTGCAGGAAACCCATAGTGCACAGGGCTGATACCTTCTCTCCAATCTCGGTTTGGTCACCTGCAGGCAACAGTTCCAGGTCTGGAAGGAGAGCACAGGCCTTGATGACCTGCTGATACCTGGCTTCATCCAGTTCTGACCCAAAAAGGATGTTGTCTTTCAGTGTGGCATTCTGAATCCAGGCCTGCTGGGGGACATAGGCCAGGGAGCCCTGGAAAGAGAGACACAAGAACGGCTACCTTAGCAGAACATCAGCCTGAGCACTGCCACCTCCTGCAGCACGTCCTTGCCCTGAGCCGGCACTCCAGGACCAGTCCTGACCTGCTGCCTCCTCACTGAGCTCCCAACAAGCCCCACAGCACCCCCATGCCAGCCAGCTCCTCTCACCTGGATGTTGACGTATCCCTTGATATGCTCCATCTCCCCAAGCATGGCTGACACCAGTGAAGATTTGCCTGAGCCCACAGCCCCCACCACAGCCACCAGGCTCTCAGGTGCGATGTCCAGGGTGACACTGCAATGACATGAGGGCTGAGCATGCCACACTGACAGGTCACCTGCCAGCTCCTGCACAGGCCAGCAGAAGCAGTGTCTCTGGGGCACTTGCTCCTAGCAGCACTGTGAGAGGCGACTGCCATCCCCAACTACCAACACAGACTGACTCCCTCTCCCCAGACCCACCTGCCCCCAACAGGGTGCAGAGCACTCACTCTCTTATCGCGGCGCTCCCGTCCTGCTCCCAGGCAAAGGTGGCCTCCGAGAAACGCACAGCACTGCCTGGACACAGAGAGCCATCCCTCAGGGCTGGGCCAGCCCCTGCCCGCCAGCCCCTGCCCGCAGGGAGCAACCCGGGGCTTCGCCTACCTGCAATGGGGTCGTGGTGGATAGCTGAGGCGTCCAGGTCTTCTCCGCCCAGGTAGCGCTCTAGCCTTGCCGTCGACACCTTGGTCTGCCGTGGCAGAGAGAGGATGGCATGTGGGCGTGGGGCACAGCTGGGTGGGCTGGTAGAAGCCCCACAAGCAGAGCACCCCATACACACAGGTCCCACCCGAGGCCCGGCCCCAGCGTCACGTGTGTGAGCACCGTCCCGCTCCAGTGCCAGCGGAGTCCTGGGCACTGACCTCCGGGTGTCCAAGGCCCAGGTCCATCATACACCTGAGCCCCAAGTGCTGGTTTGGGCAGAGGTATCGTAAGATCCCCCTGCACCCCTTGCCCTATGCGAGGGCTGACCTGCACCAGGGAAGAGAGGACCATGGGCAGCATGGCCATGGGGAAGCGCAGCACATTGAAAAGGGAGATGGCAGTAAAGGCCTTCTGTGCATCCAGGACGTTGTTCTCATCCACCAGCACATAGACGGCAAAGCTGGCCAAGGAGACCTAGGACAGAGAGCAGGGAAAGCCAACACCAGCGTGGTTGTGTGCAGCCCAGACACTCATGCTCCCTTAAGGCCTCAGCGGTGCCTTCCTGCCAGGGACCTGTTCCCCTCCTGCTTCCCTTCTCCTTTGGGCCCCATCTCACCACTCTGATGGGACACCTTTCCACCACAGCTCTCCTGCCAGCGGCCACAACTATATTCTCCATCCCAGGCATTTTTCATCCAGCCCCTTCCTCGCCACAGGAGCACTCCAGCCAAGGTTCCAAATCTTTCCCATCCCCTCGGACACAGCCCAACCCCAGCTCCAAGGAAGATGCAGCCCTCCCCAGGTCTGTTGGCACTCACCAGGAAGGGGGCACATGTGAACACGAAGATGGAGACTGACTGCAAGAAACTGAAGTTCTTCAAGTCCTTGAGCTCATGTGCCCGGATGTCATTAATTCGCTTCTCAAATGAGGGCTCCCAGGCAAAAAGCTTCAGGATCTGTGAGATGAGCAGGGTGTGTGGGTGCTGGCTTCACACGTCTCCACAATCAGCTCAGTGGTGGCCAGCACCTCTATCACCAGCTCCTGGCTTGCTCAGAAGCCTGCTTGGCCACTGCACCTCCCCTCCTGTCCTGCCCCATGGCTTACAGCACTTCCCAACAGTACCCTCTATTTTGCATGTGGCTGCCAGACCCTCTGCCACCACAGCAGCCTTCTAACCACCACAGCCATCCAGAAAACTCCCAAAAAACATGCTCTTGGCTCCCAAGTCTCCCAGTTCCAGGTTCCCAGAGCTCCATACCCAAGCCAACCTTTTGAAAAAAAGGGGAGGAAGCCAGTGGAATTGCAGAGACTGAGGCTTGGCTACCTGAGACACAAGGGCCCTAAACTTGGCTATGACACTGGTGCTATAGAATTATACAGGTGTGCTGCCTCCAGGTACAGTGCACCAAGAAGACGGGTGCAGCAGCTGCCCAGGGAGTTTCCATGCCACTGCTCACCTTGATTCCATTGAGGATTTCATTCATTATTTTCATGCGTTCATCCTTGTTCTTCATATTCCTCACCTAGAAACAGAAAAGCCAAAGGTCAGCTGAACAAGCTCACTCATGGAAGTACATCTGGGTTGCCACAGAGAAGGGAAGGGTGAGCTCCAGAGCCCAGAGAAGCCATCGTACAAAGCTGGACCTTGGCTCCCTGTGTCTCTGGACAGTCTGGGATAAAACAGCACCCTGTTGCCAGGTAGAAGCTAGAGCTTTCTTTTACGGTTGGTAATAACTTGCTTTCAGTCCTCAAGGCTGCAGCCAGCCCTGTTCAAGTTCAGCTGTGATAGCAGAATAGGTCTCACATGCCTCCTTATGTCAGGTGATCACCCCCTAGCTCAGGCTAGAGACACCCCCAGCCCAAATAAAATTAATTTCCTAGGCTAGGAAGGATGCGCAGCATAACAGGAAAGGGTAGGGGAGTGTGGAAAATGAGTGAGGGGAACAACAGAGGGTGTTAGGAGTGGGAGGCCAGGGAGGATCACACACCCACCACTGACCTGGATGGTCTTCGCTTTGGAGACCAGGAATGCATTTATGGGGATGAGCAGCACCATGACTGCAATGCCAGCCAGGACAGAGGGGCCCAGCTCTCCCCAGAGGAAGATGATGGACAGGGTAATTTGCAGGGGGGATGACCACAGCTGGTGAACAAAGTTGGCCATGTCCATGAACCTCTGGGCATCAGCTGACATGAGATTCACAGTCTCCCCCACTGTGGACTCCTTGCGGGTGGCACTGGACATGGTGAGTGCCTGGAGAGAGAAAGCACAGTCACCGCAAGCCAGCGTGGGAGCTGCCTGGCTGCCAGCAGCATGGCACAGAGCAGGGACTTAGCAGGTCAGGCTCAAACTGCTCCTGGGTTTGCTCCTGGTGCCTCCCTGATGGCCATGGCTGCTGTCGTCACTGCCTGCACACCAGGAGCTACTGGATGCTGGAGGCAAAGAACCACAAGCCTGTGCAGTAGCAGCTGCCCTAGGTGTTGCACTGCTCTGAAAAGAAACCTCCCTCAGCCCCTGGTAGCCATCAAACACACAGCCACAGCACCCAGGTCCCAGGCAGAACTATCACCCCCAGTGTCCCCAGCACTGGGCTGGTGTCCCACAAGCCAAGTTCTGCCTGTGCCTACCTGGGAAATAAAGGGCACACACCCCAGTCACCTCCTATTGATGAGGCAGGCAACGGATGCCAGTATTGCCAGCCCAATTCAGAGAAAGCCAGCAGAGGCAATGGCAGGGCCATACCAACCTTCTTGTAGATGGCAGCGATGAGACTGGCACGCACGTTTATGCCAAGCTGGAAGCAGAGGCTAAAGTACTGCTGCAGGCAGAGGGACTGGATCAGCGCTGCCAGGAAGAGCAGGATGGCGTACAGATAACCTTGCCAGGCAAAGGCCTCCTCATCTGACACAAAGGCAATCAGCAGCCTGAAGGGTAAAGAAGTCCGTGAGACCCCCTCAGCCTACAGAGACAGTCCCGAGCAGGATGCTCCAAACCAGTGCAGGGAGAGCACCCTCATGAGAATGCTGAGAGAGAACTTCCCCCAGGCAGCTGGCTCAGTGCTCAGCAAGCTGGGGATCCCTGCTCTGCTGGGTGACCCTGCCCTGCCCTGCCAGGGATGTTGCAGGTCACGTAGCAGTGGGTCACTAATGCCAGATCACCCACAGAGACTGTGCAGCCAGGACTGCCTCCAGGGAGAGAGCAGACTGCATAAAAAAGGGTGTAGGGAGCAAGATATCACACCCATAAGAGCTGGCAGACAGCTCAGATCAGTTCTTCACTAAACTGTAACCCAACACATTCTCACACCTTTGGTGAGGGCACAAAAGATCTCCAGGGTGTGGGGCTGGGAGAGGTACACATGTGGGGATGGTGGGGCTGGCTGCAATGCCAGGACAGGGCAGGGACAGGGACAGATATAAAGGACTCACTTCAGCAGCTGGGGGCTGACAAACACAAGTCCATCATGCACCACCTTGAAAGCCACTGACAGCAGGAGGTTCTGCCAGAAGGTCTTGCACAGGGTTTTTGCCAACCAGCCCCTGGGGAAATCCTTGTGATGTGCAGAGTCCCCTTTGTCTCCTTTCTTTTTCCTCTTCGGATGCTTCTCCTCCTAGAGGGAAGACCACACAGAAGTAAAGAAGCTGTTTGTGCAAGCTTCCTGTACCTGGAAGCACGTTTCCAGGGCAGTGATACAGACCCCAGGTAAGGCATCCTGGATGATGCTTTAGCTTTACCTCTTGTCATGTTCCCTCTCTGCTCATGTCATACACCCCCAGTACTAACACCTCTCTTGACTGCCAAAGACAATTATTGCAAACCCCAGACCAGCCTGAACCACTCAGGTCTAAAATCAGGCACCCCAGGAAGAATATAAGACCCAGGATGATCATAGAGTGGTGTTCACTCTGACCTCATTACTGGGAGGTAGCTAGGCTAGGGAACGACAGACATGAGGGAGCTGCTTCTACTGCAGCCTTGAGGGTGGCTCCTGTCCTTCTGTAGGGCAGAAGGATGCAGACTTTCTTCGTCTCTTAAAACATGTGATCTGATGGGGACAGGGAAGATCCTGTTATGGGTTCCCTGGGCCCTGCAGAATCAAAAAGGGGAAAATCCAGCAAAGGTGGCTGCAGGCAGGTGAGGTGACCCTACTGCCCAAGGCTGAACCTGGATCTCTCAGTCCCATGCAAGGCCAAGAGTAGGAAGGGATTTACCAGCACCAGGATGTCTTGGCTCTGGGCCTTGCTAATGTTGTTCCCGTGGTCTGGGTCACCTGCCCGGCATCTTTTCTTGCGTTTTCGTTTCTCCAGTTCTGCTTGGGCCTTCCTCACGGCAGCCTTCATGTTCTTCTCGAAAATAGCATAAATGGCCTCTATCTTGTCTTTATCCTTCAATTCCCAGATATCCTCTATCTCCAAAGGCTTGCGATAGCCCTTGAAAACGATGCTGTGGAGCAGATAAATCTCCTCTCAGCAAGTCCCCCACACTAGACTTGAGGGAAGGTCCTTGCTGTGAATGCAGAGCGTTCACACCCAGCCTGGCCCGGCACACAGGCTGCACCAAATGTGATTCCTCTCATGATTAACTCCAAGCAGCCTGTGCTGCAGGCTCCCCAAAACAACACTGGCCCAGCCCTAAAGCACCCCTGCATTTCACCAACCCAACCTGTTGCAGAGCCCTGCTCACCTGGTATACCATTCAAAGGTGATGGAGCTCAGGAAGGAGGCTGTCACCTCTGGGTTCTAGGGTACAAAGCAAAGTGGGTACCAAAAGATTGTTGATGCTGAGGAATGCTGTTGACAAGAGTTGACTCAGCACACCCAGCCATTAAGGGAACACCAGAGGTTTCAATCTGTGCCAGCTCCAGTCCTAGGAACCCCATCTCACAGCCAGAATCAGCCCCCCTTGGACACACATACAGATGCTTCAAGCTGCAGGCTCCAGCTCTTGCTGTGTCCCTTGATGAAGCCCTCAGGTCTCCCTTCCCACAGTGGCCAGGAGGAGTCTCTGCATGGAGCCCACCCCACCCCATGTAATGCCAGCCGGGATGTGTACCCGAAGCCCACTCCTGTATGGAACTCGCACCTTCTTCCTGATTTCCTTTGTTTCTGGGGCAATGTCTGAGAAGCCCGACACAAGGAAGAGCAGCAGCTGGAGCCCGTAAGAGATGAAGAACAGGACAAATCGTGGCACATCAGAGATTGGTGCCTGCAGGAACAGAGAGCCCAGGATGACTGTTGGCATTCATCTCGAGGCCATCTTGTGCTCAGAGGCAAGATCCATCCCCAGGGCAGTGAACATGGCTGAGCCTAACGGGGCAGTGCAAAATTCACTCTGGGTCTTGGCTCAGCTTCACTTCACCACCCCTCTCTGCTTCTCCCCGATCTCCTCCCTGTAAGTCCATAAGGGGAGAAACTGGTCCTGGAGAGCTTATACCTGCCCAGAGAGGCAGGATTAATTCAAACAGCAATTACTTTTCAGGTCTCTTCTGGTTCCCCAAGGTCTCTAGGACAGCTGGGATCTCAGTGGTACCACTGAAAGCTTATCAAGAGCTGAAGTCTGAAGGGGGCTTTCCTTGGGGATAGAAAAAGATCATAGGGAAGCGCAGAGCTTCCTGTCAAACCCAACCTGCAGGGCTCTCCGGAGGAGTGACTGGAACGGCAACACCCCACAGAGCAGGGACAGCGTCCAGAAGCAGAAGAGTATCCCCGAGTCTCTGCACAGGCAGAAGCGCCGCACATCATGGATCAGCAGGACCAGGAGCTGGAGGGGAAGGAAAATCAGTTTGAGGTTCAGGTGGGTCTGCAGGACTAGCTCTGGGCTCTAAACCTGCCTTTGGAGCATGTGTCCTGGGAGGCCAGCACATGTGATCTGCTGGAATTCTCTGCCTTGAATACAATGAGCTCCCAGTGCCTGGGGTTCCTGCCAGCCCTCAGAAATTAATTTCAGAGTTAATTGTACAGGGCAAAGGTTTATTTCAGGAAGACATACAATCAGGCTTCTCATAGGAAAAGCAAGGTCTGAAGACCGCCCCAACGATACACCAGGGCATTATTTCTCTTTTTAGCTGTTCTCACTCCAGATGCTCAGATACACCCAGCTGTGAGGAGTTACACCCTGTCTCCTGCGTCTTGCCTCCAGGCCTGGAACTAAAGCCAGATCAGACACTCAGCAGTGCAGCATCTCTGGGCAGTCTCCTTGACTTATAATCTCACATGAACTCTGCACATGAAACTAAATGACACAACAAAATATGAAGGAGAGACAACAGGGGTGTTACTTCTGGTTTTAAGTAAGTATAGCTCCAGAGCATTTTGGTTTTGCTAAGACTTACATTATCACACGTCTCACATGACATATCTGCAACTTCCATCAAGCCCCTATGTCCTCAGCTTTCTCCTCCACCTGGGTGTCCTATGGCACTTGTACGAAACTGAGCAGCAACCAACCCATGTGAAGCTGTGAAACATCAGAGCAGCAAGCCATGGTCTGATCCTATTGCTGTGCAATCCCTCCTGTGAAACCCGTATTGCTGCTACGAAGGCTTCTGCCAGAAAGCTCGGCTGTGCTCACAGGCATAGCATCTATCCCAGTTTGAAGGATAAAAGGAGGCAGTGCCATCCAGCCAGACACCTGCCCTCAACCTATCACCCTCGTGCACCACCCACGTGTGCGGGGCTAGTCCCTACCCTTCTTCCAGGCCACGCTTCCCCTGTGAGCACAGCTCCCAGGTGGTCTCTGTGCCATGGGGAGCTTTCTGCTGGCTGGCCCTGCTGTCTCACAGCCCGTCTCTGGTGACGGCCAGCACGTGTCCCGGCTGATCCCTTACCCAGGTGGCGAGGTACAGGCTGGGGTTTGTGTACTGCACAGCTGGCAGGGGACCAGACTCTGCGTCCTCCACAAAGGCCAGGGCTAACTCTGCCACTGCCGTCAGCATCAGCAAGGTAGTCAGCATCTGCAGCGAAAGGGGAGCCGTTGTGAGGGGAGACACAGCCCGCTGTGGGCACTGGGAGCCACCGGAGGCAACACAGTTGGGCATAAAAGCACTGTGTCCCATACACCACTACACCCTTTCCAACCCAAACCTGGCCTGGGAGAGCTTTCTGCGGCCCTGTGAAGCTGCAGCGCGTCCACAGCACTGCCATCATTTCATGCTCGGAGGATAACATACCACCAGATGAGAGGCTCCAATATACACCTCTGACCTCCCTCTCAGTGCATCCCAGCCCTGTTATGCCCTCTGTTCCAGACATGTGACATTCCAGCCCTCCCTTTACACGTCTGTCCCAGATGGTGCCTTAGACCATTGCTCCTACACTTCTCTCCTACACTTCTCGTCTTTCCATCCCACACCTGAACCCAGCCCAGAGGCTTTCCACTCACCACCTCTCCATTCCAGACCGTTTCAATCTGCTTTCTGTGCCCTCTCAGCCCCACTCTACCTGTTTGATGATGTAGAGTTTGGTCACAGATGATTTCTTGGCTCTGGATTTGCACATGGGCAGGAGCTGCCATGGAGCTAAAATCCAAAAGAAACCAAGGGGGACCCAGACCAGCACAGTCTGCTGGAAGCATATGGGCAGGTCAGCATCCGGACGAGTGAGGTAGGAGGCATTCTGAGGGCAACAAGGACAGACAGCGAAATCATTTGGGATGGCTTGGTCTTTACCTCGTTCATGTCACGGGAACCATCACTCCTATAGCTCCTGCCCACCCTCCTCCACACCATTGCACCCCCTTTCTCAACACCCACCTTCCTAGCTGAGCATTTCAGCACTCAGCCAAGGTCCCAGGTGATGTCCCCTACCAATCTATCTGGCTGAATGTTGGGAGGGCCTCCCCCACAACCATCCCTTGCTGGAGCCACACCACCCACAGTAGCTGGACCCAAATCATTCCTTGAGAGGTCTGTGCAGGGTGTCCTATGCTCCAGCTGCGCTGTGGGGCTAAAAGAGGACAGGGCTCATTCAGGGAACTGTCATTTGCATCATCTCAAGGGTAGCAGCAGGGAGTGCACAGCACTCGGTGCCATGGCAGTCCTGGAGAGACACCAGAACTTCTGCGCACCGCTACCAGCTGGATCACCCTGTCTGACCAAGCTGTCAGCCTTGGGACCAACTGCTCTCCCCTTCCACCAAGCATCCTATGTCAAGAATGGGCAACGGGGGTGATGCAGCCACTCACCCAAAAGACAGAGCCGCAGAACTCCTCCAGGGCTGCCGACATGGCTGGAGGGGAAGAGACAGCGGCTCCTTCAGCTCGCTCTGTCTGGCTGCCAGAGTCCTAGGCGGGTGCTTGGGACGAAAGTCCCCACACACCCTCAAGTGGTGTTGGGACAAAATCCCCGATGACACACCGTTAATTGTTAACTTGGTTCTGTTGCACAACATCACAAACCAAAGCAGTGACAAAAAGGGTTCTGTAAACTGTGCAGGGTCTGAGGAAGGAAGGAGAGGAAGGCCCAAGAAAGAGGTCAAAGGGGAGATGCAGGGGAGCCACTGTCACAGAGTCACTGTAGGACACCACAGCCATGGCTCAGAAACCACAGCCTTCACCAGTGCACACCAACAGACAAGCTCCTATGGAACCACTAAAGACACTACTTTGGTACAACGGACCTCTCCTGCCAAATGCTGCCAAAAATCCAGCAAAGACTGGTCCACCCAGGAAGGTGGTACTCTTTTTCTCATGTGCCACCCAGCAAGGAGGCCCAGTACACCACCAGTGCTCCAGGCCTGGGAACTTGCGTGTGGCAGCTGACATGACCACATGCTGCAGTTATCTTTCAGAGTCCCCCGGATCCAGGTTCCTTTTACCAACTTCTTCTGGCCTGCAGAGTCTGGAGACCTTCCCAACTCTTCCTTTTGCTTCTCCCTTTTCCACGTATCTGTGTTGTCTGCTCCTTACGGCAGCTGCCTGACCACAAAACCAGAAAGAGACTTTGAATCTTCATTCTAAGGCAATCCCCAATGTCTGAGACAGCCAGAGGACCATTCCTGAGAAGGGTGACTGCCACTATATTATCATCCTGCTGCATAGAAAGGTGGAGGTTTGGGGGTAGGTGGGTATGATGCTACTCTAAGGCTGGAACTGAATCCATTTTATCATACGTGTTCTCGGGGAGCAGTAAGTGAGAGGGGATGGGGGCATAACTGCAAGGATTCTGCTGTCTCATTGTTCATGGGGTTAGTAGATAGCTCAGAAGTCAAGGATGATACAGTGAGTAATTGCTCAGGAACAACCCCCTCACCATCAATACCAGAGAAAGGTTCAACGTCCAACTCATTGGTTAATTATTATTGGCTTGCCTGATTAAATCCACTTGTTTTTGTAAATAAAGCTACCCCTAGTGCTAGGTCCTCCAGGCTGGAACCAATAGTCTGCTGATGAGAGCAGCAATCTGATGCAACGGATAAGAAATAAGTGAAAAGAGCAGTCCCCCCTCAGCCCTTCTCCATCCAGACCTCTGAAGTGATTCTTCTTTCTGCTCACTGGCACAGATGTCCTCTGGCAAGTACACCTGCTGGTATCCACCTGGTGCACTGCTGCCAAGGGGACCACTTGCTTGTGACACTTGCTGTTCAATGCTCTGTCCCACCAACCTGTCTTTGTTTTCAGTACACATCACAGCCCATCCTCACACCATCTTTGGTCTCTCATTCAGAGTTGAAGTGCTTTGCTCAGCGCAGGATGCAAACCGTATTTAATGTTCAAAGCAAGCACTCCATCACTTTCTCTACCCTCAGACCTAGGACATACTCCTCCTAAAAACCCAGATACCTCACTGTCCTTCAGCTCCTTCTGTAAAGCTTCCTTCACTACAATACCCAGAAAATGGTCACTGGGACCAAACTAATCAAAGTGCTAAGACCTTTTGACTATCAAATGCCACACTGCTTCCCTGTGCTTCCCTGCCTGTACCCATCTGTTGTCCACCATCTTATGACTTTTCAGAATCAGGCGTTGCTTTACATCTGTCTCACGTAGGGTCTGGTCTGGGACAGAGGCTTCTGCAAGGCAACCTACAAATTAGCCCAGCCCTCCCTTCTCACCTCTGCTTCTGAAGGGTTTGTTTCTCTGTTCTGTTACGCTCCACTGAAGTTCAAAAGCCTTTTTTCATTCCCCCCCCCCCTTTTTTTTTTAGGGCGGGGGATTATTTTTTTCCTTTGCACAAAAGGAAAGAAACAAACTCTGTGTTTGTGACGCCAGGGGGCTGTGTCAGCAGAATACATAACTGAGCTACCGGTATCTTAATCATCACCATGACTCACCGAATCTCATAGCCTGAGCCATGAACTCTTAAATCAGATATTCTGAACCATGTTGACTCTAACCACACATCTAATCATCTCTTCTTTTGAGTTGGGATCCTTCCTACTGCACTGTTGCATTAAAAGGTTGAGCAATTTGGCAGAAACTAAACCTCCTTGAGTTCCAGCTCGTCCTCAGGTACCAGAGGAGCTGGGGCAGCTAGGTTTAGATTCAGAGTGATATCCAACTTAGCACTCTAGGTCCAGTTGTGTTTAATTTATGGAACTGCCACGATTACGGGTGCAATAACGGCGCACAGCACTCTGTGCCTCGTCACACCCCACAGGCTCACGTGGCCAGACCCCTGGTGCTGCCCAGTGAGAAACTTTTACAGCTGGCTACGTGAACAGTGCAGTTTATTGAACCAACAGAAGTACAGGTTCTTATGGATTGCTGGTGATAAATACTGTCTGCAAAGGGCACGCAGGTATCAAGATTATAAATAATATAGCCTGGCTATAAATCTGTTAAGTAAAGAAAAAAAAAAAAAAACCCCCCCAAAAAAAAACAAAACAAAACCCACTTTATAGACATTCCCAGGTCTCCTTGAGGAAGCACTCAATATAGTCTGCATCTTACCCAGAGGCATCCCAGTGAGTGGGAGGAGAGGCTCAGCCCATTGACTGACCCCAGAAGTCAGAGGTGGTCTGTGATATCTCCCCAGAACTCAAGAGTTGGTCTGCAATTGTGTATCTCCAGGAGTCAGAGATGATTTGTTGATGGTATATCCCCAGACTTGTCCACGGTGATAGCCTGACCGGTTGATGATGGTGTCTTTGCTAACTTTCCCCCTTTCTTGAGCTATTTTTATATTATTTTTTACCTTCCAGGTGGAGTTTGAGTGACTGTAGTCACACTTACTTTTCTTATGATTGGTGTAAAATTTTCTCACTTCACTTTTAAAGGTGTAAATGAAGAAAAATTCAGTGCACAAGCTCAGTGAGGTTGCACTTCGGAGGTGAGTAGCCTTTGGGATGGAGTTGTGTTTTGTTATTATGAAGAGCGAAGCCTGCACAAAGCAGAGCATTTTTCAAAAAGCCATACTATTGGTGACAAATATGCCGTAAATTTCCATCTCTGCCATGGTATCACAGAGCCTGGCTGCAGAGTCTTCACTCCACCCTCCATGCCATTTTGAAGGCAAGGTTGTCTAGGGAACCACTGTGGAATGCATTCCTGGCATACCAGCTCAGGCTCCACTCTACCTGGGAAGCTTCTCCATTATACCTTTCCTTAAAGTGTGAACAATGCCATACCTTTAATATAAGTTCAATTTTCAAGTCGCCTCCAGTGATTATTCCACACACATGCCCATCTGCCAGTGCTGAAGCAGGCTCTGACACCAGCACTAAGCAACCGTTCCCTTCCCAGCTCCTGTGTTAGAACCACCACATGTGCTCCCAAGGGGTGTTTTGGGAGACACCGATACCTTTGATGGAACCATGTAAATAGGTGGATGTACTCTTCGAGCTGAAGATAAGTAGTCTTGGTTATAGGTTTTCAAAGAACAGATGCTGCTTCAGGTGACATAAGGTGCTGCCACCTTGTCAAATACTACATTTTCCTGTACATCCTCACAGGCTGTATGCTATGGCCAAGGTGGGCAGATGGATCTGAACCCCAGTTTTTGCTTCCTAAGAAGGTCCACTGTCTCTCCTGTGAGAGGGATTCTCTTCAGTTTTGTGGGTCTTTCAGAGAAGAGCGGACAGCAAGAATACAGGTGCTTGATTTCTGGGTCTCTTAAGGACCACTCTGACACCATTCAGACCTTTAACTGGGTGCTTTGAACTCTAAGGCTTCAATTCTGACTAGGCAACAATAACCCAACAGGCACACTCCCCCAGGTGCTGTCTGGAGAACAAGCAGTTTGTGCTTCATGTTGGGAAGAGGACCTGGAAACTCACCGAGAAAAAGCACCTTTTCCTCCCACGGAATCTCATCATATGCCTCTCCCACCTCAAGCACTCACAGCCCACGGTCCAGCATGCCTCACAAACACCTAACCTGATCCATCAGGTGGTTATAAGCTCCTTCCCATTAGACCTTAAGGTGTTTATCACCTCTACATATCAACGTGCTTCCCTCTACCTAGCAGCTGCCACGTTGCTAATCCCCAGCTATCCTACTGTCTGACTGCAGCAGGCCTTCTTTTCCAGCTGTGGCCATGACATTTCCCTCCCTGGCATTCTGGATGTGACTGTATTCTTCTCTGGTGCAGTAGCTGCCTGATTAATTCAGGCTACACAACACAGATCATGATCTTACCTGTAAAATATAAATTAACTTTTCAAAAGCACAGCAAGATGAGGGGCAGCTGCAGTGTTTATTTGACAATCACATGCAGTGCTACACAATTCAGTTCCCCTACTTGTTCAGCTCTATTCTTCCCAAATACCGCCGAGCAGCTTGTTGCCACAGCATCTAGGAATGAGTCCTTTTATTTAAAATGGCCAACCTAAGTTTCCAGGGCAGGGACTGGTCATTCAGAGGAAGCCAAGGGAAGAGATGGCAGGCAGGCTTCATCACCTAGCTCACATCCTCTGCAGCCTGAGGACGGAAGCAGTACCCATCTGTCCATGTGGCAGGGAAGACCCCGGAGTCTTCAGTGCTCTTGTCCCAGGACGGTGCCTTCCACTACAGAATGTTCTTTGCAATCGCATTCAGGGTCCTCACTTTGGCCACATCTGCCACCTTTATGGAGTATTCAGGGGCAGAGAAGGACGCTCCCATGGCAACGTTTGGATTTCTGTTAGGAAAAGCACTTGTTACTACCTGCAGGAGACAGAGATGAGCGAGGTGCACCAAGAAACACCCATCATCTCCCCTAGTCCCAGCAGCGGCCAGAGAACCGCCACACAAACCACGGGTGAGACAGTAACAGAACAGTCCAAAGTCAAAGAACAAGAGTAGCAACAGAAACCCAGTGCAGACCTTGGACAAACATTCTCTTTCCTAAGAGGCACATCCCTCTGGCCTCACAGATCCCACATGCTTGTGTTAAAGGTATAAGGCAATGACACCAGAACCTGCCTTCCCAAGTGCCACACAAGAGAACTCACAAGCCCTAAGGCAACAGGAGAAGAACTGCCCCAAGGACCTGGTCCTGCCTGGAGCTCATGCCCAGATGATGAGCACCACTGGATCCACACACTGCAGAACACAGAGCCAGGCATCATGATCCCAACCACAAGAGCGTAATTAGCAGCTGTCTGAAATTTATGCCTGCTCTGCAAACCCATGTTAACGTTGGTCCAGCTTTTCCCTTGTACAGTTTTGCAAAAGAGAACCCCAGCCACAAAGAACCAGTCACCTGAACTTCATCCCCGAGTCCCGGGCGGAGCGAGCAGAGCAGTGAAACTCGGAAGCAGTCGAGCCTTCCAGAATCCTCTGCAGGTTTCGCTCCGTGATGCCACCCCCTGGTGGGAAGAATCCCGGTGTCACGTGCAGGGCAGAGGGCACCGTCCCAGACCGGGCACCGCCCTCGGACCTACCCCCTGTGGGACAAGTGCCATCTACACTGAAGGGCACAGACAGCCCTTGGGGCAACGGAGACCAGGGCACGTGAGAAGGGACAGGAGAAGCCTTGGCTCATGTTCTCCCACAGATCTAGAGCCGTCCCCAAATCCTGTGTGGCCTTTCCTTCCACAAGGACAGCAGCTCCTCCTCCTGGTGACCTGGCTCAGAAAGCCAGATCAGACAGCACAACCCAGGGCAAGAGGCTAGGAAGCAGTGGCAAGGGACTACAGGACTTGTCACAGATGACCAAAAGCCATTACCTGGCACCACCACAATTCTGCCCTTCGCCTGAAAGAAAAATAAGATGTTCGTGGTCTTGCTCAGCACCACATCCATGCATGCATTTGTGAGGCAACAAAGAAACCTTACATACAGTGCCTTCTACAAGCTCGTGGATATCACCATGCTTTACAATTCATACACTCTCATCTGTCTTTTTTTGTACTATTCATCTTTTCCAAGGAAAAGTGGAAAAGAATTTACAGCTACAGCTAGCATAACTTGTCACCATTTCCTTCTACCTCCCCATCCCACCTGGCTACCTCCCCAGTAGATCTGTTGCATTTCCCTAACAGGAACTATGAGACTCCCAGCAGGGACCTCGCTTTGCTGTTCGCACAATCTGATCGCACCAGCTGCCAAAACTAACTCCACTCCCCCCACCCCCCGAGTCTGTGAGCAAGAACAACCCAACCAGTCTCTGCTGTGAGAGACTCTGGGGTCCAGACCATGTGGACTTGGGAAAACAGATCAAGGACAAGCCAGAGAAGGAGGGCAAGTGCTCCTTGATAGAAGTTCCCTTACCAAAATGAGGGCTACCATAGAGGAGCTGCCTCCAGGCAGTGCCCAGGAAGCAGCTACTGTGACCCAAGGGAGCAGAGGAACACTTACCTGCTCTGCGAGCCTCTTAATTAAGGACAATCCTTCCAGCGCCGAGCTGTCACAGCCACTCGTCAACACCCGCTCAAACCCCAGAGAAATCAGGGTCTCCAGTGCCACCAGAGGGTCGTGCACCATGTCAAAAGCTGAGAGACCAACACAATCACCTGGCTTACCATGCTCAAGCCCTGTCCTCCAGCCAGCTCAGGAGACAAAAGGAAGGGTCCTTCTCCCAGCTGGCCACCCCCATGGGGAGCCACAGCTCCTGACTGTAACACCCCCCTCAAAGCAGTGGCAGGGCCACCACGCCCAGCTCCCCAGACACCTCCTCTCCATGTGGCAGTGCCACTGCCCCCAAGCCTGAACCCCCTGGACTTTTCCCCTCCAGATCCACAGCTTGCTCTTGTGCAGCACCCAGAGCCTTCCCCCCTCCAAAGGACAACCAAAACACATGAAGCTCAGCTCCCTCCCAGCCTCACCCTCCCCTAAGCGTGGGCAGGGGCTGGTGCCTGCCAGGGCCACTGTCCCAGGCAACTCACCTCGGTGAAACGTGACTGGCAGGGGGCGGCACACCGCTGCAATAAGAAGAGATATGGTCAGTCAGGGCTGGTACAGATTGTCCATTGTGCTAGAACCAGAGGAGCACGTTAGAAGAAAGAAGACAAAGGCTTCCTGGGCCATTCCTGTGGAGCTCAGAAGAGTCACAGTAGTTGCTGGTAACAACACAGCTGCTGCTCTTTGGTGAAGCAGAGCTTTTCCATCCTTTGAAGAAGCAACAAACCTTTGTTTTTATGAGCAACACCAAAATCCCCCATCTCACCTGGATCACACAAAACCCTCATTCCCACCAAAGATGTCTTCCTCTGAAGGAAGGAAGCAGGGAATTTATACCAACTACCTGGTGAAGGGATGGGACCAGTGCTCTTGGAAAGCAGGAGAGCTGTTTTTTGTGACTTCTTTCACTACTTAAAATTTCTGCTCTCAAACAACAGCAAATTTCACCAGTGGTGCTCCATTTACTGGGCAAAGCTTATTTCCTTTTAAGAAAAGAAATCTGCCACCTGGTGTAGAAACGCTGGTTCCAGCAGAGCAGCCCCCTGGTCTAGTGGAGGCAAATCCTGGCAAGACCCCTCTCGTTTGCTGCACTCCCTACCGCACATTCACCTTCATACAAGAGCCTCAGCACCACATCACCAGGGAAAGGCTAAGCCCTCTAGCTTTGGCTGTAGCTCACAGAAAGGATGCAGAAGCACATTCTCTTTCTCTCTGCATGTTAGAGATCTATACTAACAATTTCCCATTGCAGTTTCAGTAGCCTTTTATACCTGGCCCCCTCTCTCCTTATTTTTTCTCATTGGGTGTGTTACAATAAAAAATTAAGATGAGTTGCCAGCTACCCACAAGGCCAAAGTCCACAAGAGGCACATCCTAAACACCTGTAAGAGGGATGTAAGGAAAAGAACAAAGGGCAAAGAAAACAAAGCATGAGAATCCAACAGTTTAATATTCCAGTGAGGGCCCCAAAGCAGCTCACCCAAGCTCCTCTCCTTCTTAGACCCTGCTACGCTGTCCCAGGCAGCCTCAAACTCCGTGTGAACGGCCTAGGGCTGCAGCCCTTGGCCCGCAAAGTTTCTTACCTATTCAGCTTCTCGCAGGTACAAGAACGGACGGAGCAGGAGAAGGCAGAAAGAGACGGGAAGGCCACAGCCAAGACACGCAAAGCAAAGCACCCCGCGCGGTTCTTGCCGCGGCGTCAGCGGCACTGAGCTCCCGCCCCGGCACGGCGCAGAGCTCGGCGCAGCGCGTCTCACCCAGCAAGGCCGTGCAGAGCTCGGTGTCGATGCGCCCGTCCTCGGTGAGGGCCCCGAACACCAGCCCGTCAGCCCCGTGCAGCTTGGCAAGGCGGATATCGGCTTTCATCACTTCCACCTCCCGGTCCGAGTAGAGGAAATCCCCTCCGCGAGGCCGGATCATCACGAACACGGGGACCCGCACGCACTGCTTCACCACCTGCAGCAGTCCTGGGGGGCGAGGGAGAGAGGGGAGGCGGCTCGGCACCCGGCTGCGGCGGCAGGCG
>NW_008625413.1:0-12498 GCF_000691845.1 Merops nubicus | reverse complement strand
GGGATGCTGGGGGAAGGATTGAGGCCCCGCAGGTTGCAAGGCGAGCAGCACGCATCCCGGCCCACCCTGCAGCTCCACTTCAGGAAAACAAGCTCTTTGGCTCCGTGCAGCAGTGCTCTGTTCTCCGTTAAGCTCTCTGCTCTCATCCTGACCCCATGAGACCCTTGCTGGTCCACACACACGCTGCCTGCTGGCACGGCCCCTTCCCTTCCCAGCTCTGCAGGCTTCAAGGGAATATTCAAGGGAGTATCGCTTTTCCTGCCACCAGCTCAGCAGCCAGGCTCCTCACCTCACCTGACCTGTGGTGTAAAACCTGGGTGCGGGCAGCATGAATACCTTTGCACGGTTAGGGAAGAGAGGGGGGACCTGGGGTAAGGTGCTTGGCAGTGAGAGCACAGGGTGCACTGCAACATGCAGCACTGCGCCCGCCGCTCCCCACACCGTCCCTCCCACCGCAGGGCTGCCAGGGCCAAGGAGACTCGCTCTTCAGTTCGTGTCTCTAACAAAGCCAGCACTGCATTGCCCAACATCAGCACCCTTCTCATGGCCTTTCCCTGCTGCACGTATCGGCCAGAGAAAAGATGCAAAGTGAGGGCTTGCCTGGGGTGCAGCGGCAAAGCCTGGCCCTGCGGGCTGGAGGCTCTTCCCCCATGCACCAGGAGCCACCGTGTCCCCAGCAAGGCCTAGGGCAGCAGGACATGCCTTGTGCCTTGCTGGGGCCCGAGCACTTGGCAGCCCAGGGGCCATGGGGTGACCAGGGAACATCACTCTCCTTCGGGCAGGGGTCACAGCGACACTGGGCCACTGCCCTGCGGGATGCTGCTGCCCAGCCACAAGGAAATATGTTGCTCTTGCTCCATGAAAGCCATTTTTGTGTCCCTCCCTGTTGGCAGGGACCCAGCTTGGGGGAAGAAATCCACCAGCTTAAAAGGCAGCGGCACAGGATGGGGACAGCAGAGTGACAGAGGTGTCCTCTTCTCCAAGGGGGCCATGGCCTCTCCCTTGACTCTTCTTGTTTCTGCCTTGCCCAGCCCCAACGTGAGGGAGGCCACCTACCACAATATCCTGGCAGGTCCACAGCCCCTTGCCCAGCCCTTGCCCCAGTGCCTCTCCATCAGAGCGGAACTCAGTTCACTACAGGAGCCGGTGCCAGCCTCAGGAATGCGTTTCATCTCTGGCCAGCTGACCTGTGGCAATTCCCAGCAGCCACTCCAGTTTTGGGCTATGAGTGACCTACTTATGTGAAGGAAGTTCCCCACAAACCTGGGACCTGCACAGCATCACATGGGGGAGGCTGTGGAGCAGCAGGTGGTAGGTGCTTGGGGGCCAGGGCCCAGCCAGGCTGGACCCTGCACTGCTGCTCACCCAGCCCCTGCAAAGCCCCCAGAGCAGGGTCACACACAGCCTGCTGCAGCCACCCTGGGCCTTGCTGAGGCTGGCAGGAAAAGGTGGGTCCTCTTTCAGCCTCAGGAAGCGGCCAGGGAGGAGACCAGACACAGGGGAGCCACAAGGAACAGGGACGTGCACTCAGCATCGTTCTCCATGGAGCAGATGCTGCAGCCACCACAGAACAGGCTGTCCCTGCTGGGGCTCATTGCTCCCCAGGACAGATGAGGAGTGAGCCCAGCCCGGCTGCCCCTTCCCAGTTTTCCTGCTGGCACAGGCAGTGCCACCGGGGAGTGTACTGCCCATGGGGGAACCAGAGCTGAGGGGAGCCCTGCTCAGAGCGCACAGAGCAAGGGCAGGATTTGTGCCCAGAGGGGAAAGCGCTTTCTGCAGAGGCAGAAGCACCAGTTTGCATGGCACACACATCCCGGAGCCTGCTGGAGGTTTTCCCTCACCGGGGCACAGAGGCCAGGGTGCTTTGTCACCACCCGCTGCCAGCACCAGCTGGGACAGACGTCTCCAAAGCATCTGCCTCCAAGATCAGCTCGTGCCACCTTGCCCAGAGCTGATGGAGGAAGAATCAGGAGCAGAAAAGCCATTGAGTCTCTTCCCCAGCCTGACTGCTTCTCTCCTGTTATTCCATCACTCCATCCTTTGCCGTGCCTCGACAGTGGGCCAGCCTCGGGCCCCTTGGCAACCACAACCCCTGCCCAGCCCCATAACCCGTTTGCCCCAAGCGCAGGGGTGACATGTGCCGTGGCCATTTGCAGGCGGGCTGCAGAGCCCCGCTCCCATCCCAGCGTGTCCCAGGCCACCAGTTACACAATTGCCTTTCCACAAACACAAGGAACTGCTCAAAGGGATTTGTGCAGAACCGCATGGAAGGAAAACAAACCTGCTCTTGAACTTTGCAAGATGTCATTCGGAGGGCCTTGCTATGTGGGTGACCCTCTCTTGAACCCTTGAGAATACAGTCTGGGCCAGGATCACTGCAGTTCCGATCAACATGCGGGTGAAGGAGATTTTTCCTCCTAACATTTTGCTCTTACAGCTTTTAAAGCAACGAATAAAAAAAGGTCATCTTTCTCCCTGCTCCCCCCCTCGCAGCTGCAATCCCAGGAAGCTCCCAACCACCTTGTTATTGCTTTGCAGCACTGGCACAGCCTCCGCTAATCCTCAGACAATATTGGCAAAGGGATTTTAGCAGAGCAGGCCAGGGCCCGCAGGGGCAGGGCCAGGTTTGCCTTCCTGCCGCAGCACCGGTTCCACCTTGGGCTTTATTATTAGTTACACACGCACCCCCCGGCGCTGCAGGTCCGGCTGCTGACACCCCGCTGGTCTGAGACCGGGTCTAGACTCAGGCTTGCACTGCTGGCAGCGTTAGCAAGAGGGCAGCTCCCTTGCCTGCATCCAGGGTCCTGTCTGCCGGCAGCGAAACAAAGAGGACTTGTTCTGGTGGCAGCTTGCATCAGAGCAAATGCGATTGTTCTCATCGGATTTTATGAATTCCCTCCAGAGTTCCTACGTAAGGCGAGTACATTAGAGGATTTTATCCCTGCTAATTTCGGGCTGCAAAGTCAAACCGCGTATCAGATGAGTCTGCACAGGCAGGCTTATTCAGACCCAGCAGCGATAGGCGCCTGCCAAGAGGCTCGTCAGCAGCTCATTAGCAGAGGGCACCGCATGCCGGCAGGAGAACCCAGAAAAGGAAAGGTGGGGAGGAGGGAAGGTGGCCCCGCAGCACCATCCTCCCTGTGCAGGGTCTGACTCACGCCCAGGGCACATCTAGGCACAGCGGGCAGGAAGCGTCCCCAGGCGCTGCCCGAAGCGTTCTGCAGCTGAAAGTGCCAAGGATAAACAGCCCCCTCCTGCCCCCCCACGGTTTTCTACAGCCAGTGCCTGAAGCAGCTCAGGGTAGCCCTTGTCAGCTGCACCCAGCACCCAAGATTCATGAAGCAGCAGCAATGGTGAGGTGAGGATGGGCAAAACCACCTCACAGCCCCAAGTGCAAGCATACAATAACGAGGTGACTGCAAAGCATAAAAATACCTGTTCAATACTGACACCATCTTGTGCCAAATGCTATGGAACAAACAAAAAAGCAACCACAAGCTAATGCAAGAGCACAGGTAAAAAAACCCTTCAAAAAGTACAAAACAGCAGAGGCCAGCCATCAGAGACTTTGATCAGGAGAACTTGATAGCAACCTCCAGGGAATGTGAAACTGCAGTTGTAGTACTACAGCTGATGGAAAAGGGTGACCTTCACGAAGTTCAACATCTTCATGAGGTTCAACAACACCAAGTGCAAGGTCCTGCACCCAGGTCGGGGCAATCCCAAGCACAGATATAAGCTGGGTGGAGAACGGGTTGAGAGCAGCCCTGAGGAGACAGACTTGTGCCTGATGAAAAGTTCAAAATGAGCCAACAAAGTGTGCTCACAGCCCAGAAGCCAAACGTAACCTGGGCTGCAGCAAGAAAAGCATGGGCAGAAGGTCGAGGGAGGCAATTCTCCACCTCTACTCTGTTCTTTTGAGACCCCACCTGGAGTACTGAGTTCAGCTCTGGAGCTCCCAACATAAGGACATGGACCTGTTGGAGCAGGTCCAGAGAAGGTCCACGGTGATGATCAGAGGGTTGGAACACCTCTCCTACAAGGACAGGCTGAGCGAGCTATAGTTTTGTTCAGCCTGGAGGAAATGCTCCATGGAGATATTATTGCAGCCTTCCCCATCTTTCTTTTTGGCCTCTTCTAGGTACTGGAAGGACTTTTTTTTGTAGTGATAGGGAGGAATAATGGGTTAAAACCCAAAGAGGATAGATTTAGATTACCAGTTCAGAAGATCTTCACTCTGATGGGGGTAAAACGCTGGCACAGGTTGCCCAGGGAAGTTGTGGGTGCTCCACCACTGGAGGCGTTCAAGCCCAGGATGGATGGGGCTTTGTGCAGCCTGGTCTAGTGGAAGGTGTCACTGCCTATGACAGGGAGTGGGAACTAGATGATCTTAAGGTCCCTTCCAACCCAAACCATTCTGTGATTCCATCATCAGATCTGCAGCCTTCCCATCACATCTCCCTTCTCCTCAGCACACCTGTGGAAAGCCAGAGGATCGGCAAGAGGCATGATCCCACCATCACCCACCTCCTTCATTTCTACTTAAACTTGCTGCTTTATCCTGGGCAACTGCAACAGGAAACATCCCCATGCCTTCCTCAGCACTTCCACTTTTCTTCTGCACTATGACGACAACTTACCAGCTTCACAAGGAGGGGAGGTACTTAATCATCTAAAAAGTGATTAGATAAATGTTTCTCTTAGAAGAGCCAGTGTTTTGGAGTTTCTCTGTTATCTTTATTTCAGTTATTCACTGTCCTCACTTTGACACTTCCTTCTTGTCTGTCCCAAAGAAGACCTTAAGCTGCTTAGGATACCTTTCAAGCTCCACAGCTCTCCCCTAGTCGCTGCCATTACACCTAATCCTGTAAATTAAAACATGCCAGTAGCTCTCTAGAAATGGGTTATACAGCACGAGATGTAGTTTGGAAGGTCCTGAAACAGGAAATTCATTTAGGAAATCAGAGATTTTAAGACATGAGTTCTTACTTCTGGGTCCTGATCATTCTGGCTGGAAGGAACCTCCAGAGGTCTCTCATCCAGCCTTCTGCCATTTGGTTCCTCTGAGTTGTCTTTTCCCCCACCTATCCAGACCCTGCTACCTCAGCCTCTCCTCCAAGGGTGGGTGCTCCATGCCCTGGCCAGGGTAGTGGCTCTCTAGGACTTGCTCATCACTCTTGACAAGAGGCCCAGAGATGTTGCTACTCCACAGGCAGCACGATGAGGCAGGTAAGTCTTGCTGCTCACATGCTGCTTCTGCACTAGACCACCAGAAAGATCTGAGGGCCATCTCTTCGTCAGTCACCAGCAACAAAAAAAGCACCACTTACAATGAACAAAAAGAATTTATTGGAACGTATACACACAGGGATAACAGAGGTATCTGAGTAATCAAATATGGAATGCTTAAGAAAGTTAAAATAAATAAGGATACCAAGTTTTGCCAGTGCTAGGTCCAGCACCAAAATAAGTAAATGCCCTCTGAACAAGTCTGACTCTGACGGGACCATCCCTGCAGAGCCTGTAAAGATTCCTACCACCAGAAAGTGGCCAATAATTTTGGAATACAAAGAGTCACAATAGTGCTTTCTACTCATGTGCATTCACACAGTTTATTCACTGCTTTCGTCTCTTATTTCTTTAATAATATCTATTAAATTCTGAAGTCCAAAAACATAGCCCGTGTCCTGGCCCTCGTGCACCACACTATCTTCTCCATAGTACTTGCAGGTTGTGTGGGCAAAGTCTATCATACGGACATCAACAGTACTAGCAGTTGGTTTGTAGGCATATGCTCCTGCCGACTCATCTGAAGATTCCTCTGAAAGGTCCTCTAAATCCTCCGGGTCTGAGTCGACAGCAACCTCCTGCCTTTCCTTCCCATCATAAATGATCAGCAAGGAGCTCGAATAGAAGCGGTAAGACTCCTGCTTCTCTAGGACAGACTTGAGTTCAGCCAGTTTTTTAATAACAGATTCAAAGAGTTCCCTGCGCAGGTATTTGCCGTTATGAAAGAACTGGTAAAGTGCTTCTTTAAATCCTTGGACTGAGAGTTTTCTTCCATGGTATTTATTCATGAACATTAGCTGGCCAGTGCCTGCCTGGTAGACCTGCATATACAGACACAAGACAAGAGGAAAGGAACAGTTAAAACTGCTGGTAATCCTGACTGGAAGCCTTGAGAAAAAAAGGCATGCTACAGAAAGCTTGTGCAAGATGACATGCTACTCACTTAAAACTGCTTTTGCACAGTTACAGAAAGTGCTAGTAACAACAGATCCAGCACTGTCTGTGCAACTCAGAAGCACGGAGGAAACAGAAAATTCCTTCAGTTTACATTTCAGCTTTTCCACCAGGAATGTAACAATGAGGAGTTTAAATGAGACTTGGAAAGCTGCAGCCAAGATCTCCAAAGTCAAGCTACAACTTGTACCACAGCCACTCACACTCAGCTCATTCCCTGTCCCTGCGCTCACAGGCACACTGTTTGATTCCCAGAATGCTGGGCTCCACGTGGCAGCAAACACTCCTGTGCAAACCTACGGTGTGCCTGTAGTCCTCTGCAAAGAAGTCAGTATACCTTCCTACAGGAGAGTGGTTTATACACCACACAGCTCAATAACGTCTGAACAGCTGGGCTGAGTAAGGATTGTGGGTGCCTCCAAAGTTCCTCCTTGTTTTCCAGCACAGGTCTGTACTGGAAGGCCCCTCAGAAATCCCAGCACACCATGGTTAGAAAGGCAGCTCCCACACTTTTGTTTCTGCCTTGTGCTTTTCCCCTAAGTTAAACAGTGAGCTGAATGCCAAACATGCCAGTAACCATACTGTGGAACAAGTCCTAGCAAACACTGCTGGCGTTCCTGGAATCTACTGGATGGGAGGAGAGGCTCCACAAAAGCCTTAAAAACAAACAAGTTGTTTCCCACTTGTCACTATAGGAATGCAGAAACAAGTAAACAAAATCCTCAGGTGAAAGTCCACACAGCTCTATCTCCTTATTTGACCGCGAGTCTTACCACATTTACCGAGCCACTTCTTGTCTGCACTTTGCAACAAGTCTACTTTAAGCGGTGCAAGATCTGCACCTTTTCAAGTCTACAAGACCAAACCGATTGCTTCTCAATATTCTGGCAAATTTCCACATACTTTACTCAAACTGCATGGACTGGCAGACCCTCCTTTCAACTGTTTCCTACGCTATCCCAAAATGTTAAATCACATCAGTAATTTTACTTCACGGTTTGGAATTGCTGCTATTGTGCAGGAGACTGTTTTTGTGCTCAGAGAATGCCTCCACTGAGGCAGAGCAGGTGCTGCAGGTTGCTCCTGCAGATACTGCCACCTTCAGCTGGTGATACCCAAAAGCCTCATTCCCCATATCATCTCAAGGACAGCAATCAATGGGGTGACTCCGTAAGCCCAAACCCCCCCCAGCAGACACAGGTGCAAGTCTGTCACGTAGAACAGTTTCCCTCTCACCTGCATGCCACAGACTCGGACTCCAATCACGGCCGACGTACTCTGCTGACACTTGCGGATCTGATTCGCCTTCTTCTCTTCCGAGGCGTCGTCGCCGTGCTGCCGGGTTCCCATCTTGAGGTCCAGCACACACGGCACTTCGTAGCGAGATGTTAGGTTTTCCAGCAAAATGAATTCTCATTAGTTAAGGAGCAATCCGCCCAGCGAGGAATACAGGCGTTAAAAAATATTATCACAGATTTTGTAGTGCTACAGTCTTGTCTTCAAGTATACCCACCAAAACATGGCCAGTATATCCCAGTCTATCAAAAATGAGTTACATAAATTTAGCATAAACCAGAGTAGATATCTAGTTCCAGTTTCATTGGTCTCTAGAGAAGACAGGTGAATTTCCATATTAAGTGGGGAAAAAAAAAAGTAACCAGGGCTGACTTGGAATGATGAAGTATTTCCTGTGTTGCAAGAGATTTTTTTATGGGAAATAAAAGATTGTGTGCTTCAGTTACTACTGAAAAAACAGTGAAGCATTTTCACACTGCCTCTGAAATACAGAAGTTAGTAAAGTACTTCAAAACTTATGCAGTAACAGTTTCAGAGATATCACACTTCTACTCAGGTAATTTAATAATCATTTACAGTGAAACGATGAGGACACCACTTGTGAAATGCTTTCTAGTGTTCTGAACAGTGCATTAGTCAGTGCTGTTCCAGAAAGCCATTCACTGAGAGCCCTCACACGTGAAGAACATCTCTACCTAAGTATATGAATATCAATATTTTTGCAGGATGTATCGTTTGCTTCCAAGCCCGTTCACAGCCAGATCGTTCCTCCACAGAATGCACAGGGTAGAGATGTCCCGCTGTGGCTCCACAGCACAAACCAGAGTGCTTCCGCTTTCATGGACGTGGTCACGGTTTTTGTGTTTCTCATGCTCCAAACCTACATGACAGTTTAAATTCAATTTTTCTTTATCAAAAAGGCTCACTAGAAAAAGACTACTAGAAGTGGACAACTCCAGGCACTGGAATATCCTCTGTATCTAAGAAGTTCCAGAAAGGGAAAAGATGCTTGTTTTTAAGATCACCTATACCAAGTCAGTAACTAAAAGTGACAGAACTCTTTTCCTTTGAAACCTGCCACTGACTAATCCACACTTTGTAGAGCTGAATTAAGTTATCTGCATTTCCTAGCCTAGCTACTTTATTACATTCTGGAAAAGCCCACATTCTAGAAAGTGCTGGCAATCCCTTCAAAGTCACCAAATAAATCACGGCTTCAGAGAGCCTCTCTGGATTGCAGTTAAGCCTGCTCTGTACTTTTACCTGTCACATTCAAGAAATAAAAAGCAGAGCTCTGCTCATTCCATTGTTATGAGGTATTTTCACAAAGGATACTATATTGATTCCGGTGCTTTGCATTTTCCTTCATTCTCTGTAGCTGCTGCTGGTGACACTTCATGCTCCAAGGATTATGGTGTTTAAACTGGGAACTGACATTTCCTTTTTTCTCTACAGTATAATACAAGACTTCCGATTTCTTCAGCCACTCAAATTCTTCCTCCAGTTTGTGACTACAAAATAGAAGAAAGCAGCAAATGAGAGGTCAAATAGAAAAATAAGCCCTTTAAAGGTGCTTTATGAACTATGCTTACCATCACTAAGAGCTAGCATAAGCTTTATTTTGCTTTCTGTACAAGTGCACAAGTGTCCCATCAGTAATATTTCATCCTTTATAAAGCTACTTCCACGTAACATAAACTAGTGCATGAACAAATATGTTACAAAATGAATACTAATTCTATTTATAATATTCTTTACCAGTGTGAATTACTTCCATAGAAGGAATACAAGAAGTGATATGCTTTAAGATCTTTCATTTGCTAAGGTCACTGGTTTTAGCACAGCACATCACAGCTCAGTTTGCAGTGGGCACAACTGACAAAAATGAATGAGTGGGAAAATACCACTAAGAGGCATAAAGCAGGATTCCTACAAAAGTATGTCATATGTAGAAACATTGAATTCTCCCCACCCCTCATCTGTAGTGCTTTTGCAGCTGGTGTTTGTTTTTTTTTTTTTTTCCCCTGCAGAAGTTTCAGAAGAACACTGGGAAACTTTTTTCACATGACTACAGAGAAGAGGGGAAAAAAAAAAAAAAAGACTCAACACACTACTGGGCTGAAGACACAGTAAGTAGTTTCACTACTGAACCGGTCTGCACTGAAGAGGTCAGGAGAAACAAAAGAAGCCAAGGAAGAAAATAAAGTTAAGAGCTCTAGAGAATTCTCTGTATCCCAGCTTAGAAGCAAAAGCAATGTTATGCTTCAACATTCTGCCCTCCTGTTCCCATGGTCCAACTTACCTTTTCATTTTCTCCTCTTTCCTGTGCTGTCGCACCCATTCCTTAGATATCTTCTCATTTTCTAACAACGTTGTCTTTTTGTTAGTCCATCGCAACAGCTTATTTTTGGGTTCACAGTCAGAATTATCTAAGTTTTCTAAGTTATCATGGTCCCCATTTAATGGATATGCTATTAGACATAAGTTTCCATCCTCATCCTCTTCGAAGCTCACCGACACCACACCTGGAGAGAAAGAGAGGACACGGCGAATTATGAACTGATGAAGTGACAAGCAAGCCTTTTAGAACACATGATTTTACACTAGGAATATAGCAACTTTTATTTTGTTCTCTTACCCTGGTCCTTAGTTTCTATCTTGCCACAGGCCAAACCTCATCTGCCAACCTAACAAATATCAAAAGACCTAGACAAAAATGACACCTCACAAAAGACAATTTATCATGTTGACAAAACAATGATACAAAAGGTTAATTTCTCTCTCTGATGCAGCCAAGTAAGAATCAAATAATAACAGGAGACAATTTCAATCAAGAAAAGTTTTTATTAATTTTAAAAACCTGACTGGTCTGACTCTAAGTGAGATGCAAAACATTTGTTAACATCTTGCATTGAAAAGTGACCTGCACAAAAAAAAAAAAACCCTCACACCAGAAACTAAGTTTTGCATGACAGCAAAGCAAAAAGCACTTATCCAAACAAGATTTGGTTAATAGGTCTTCAGGGGAAAGATTTGCAAGTAGAGCAAAACAAAGAAAATGCCACATTACAACAGAAGCTAGTCCAAAAGCTTCCACTTTGAAGCATCACGTTTAATTACACATTTTCTTCTCCTTTTTGGAATATATTTTATTGATACTGGTTATGCAGCAATCTTGTGAAATAAGTAACAAAAACGCAATACAAAACAGATCTGTTTGTGGTACAGAAACATGGTGAACCTTGAAAGCATTCTGTATTCTCATGCTCCCCTCAAGAGTCTCCAGAGCACTGCGTGGCATTTTAAGAGTCTCAGTGGAGCGCTCTGACCGAGATGTGCTCAGTGCTGCGTTAGCAAGGTTCAGCGGTTAATGAAGAAACCGTAACAATTGCCTGAATTGGTTTTAATTTTGCTTTTCAGTCCCCTCTCTTTATTCTCAAATCAACCAGTTTGCACAATTCTGGCAGCCCATCGCTGGGCCGCAGGGGAGAGGTCTCGGCGAGGGTTTGGCACTTCTGAGCTGGGCAGGCGGCTCCAAGACCTACAGTAGCTGGGGCAGGGAGGGCGGAAGCTCTGACTGACAGTCCTGTTGCCACAGAGGAAAGGACAACAGGGGAAAAAGGGGGGAGCAGGCTAGAAAATGGCCTTTGGCTTTATCCTGGAAAAAATAACAGAGATGGACCAAGTGAGGGCCCTTACCCCTAAGCCCCTCCCCACAATCCCCCAAAAGCCGTGTACACTAGTACAAGTGTCCTGTTACATTTCCAGAAGTATCATTCAAAGATCAGAGTTTCTTCCAGTCCAACAGAACTTGTAGCTAGACATATAAAAAAGTTTCTATAAACATGCAGGGAGTATTAACTTTGAAACACCTCCTCTGAAGTCTTCTGCCAGAACAGTATTCAAAACTTCGTCACCCTTACGATTATTAAAATCAACATGCCTTAAAAAGCAACTCCATTTAAAAATTTCAGACATATTTATTAATCACTGGGCAGCAGCTAATGGAATAGTGAAGAGAAAGAAATGTGCTTCTGTTAACTAATGCAATTCTTAGGAGAACGGGAATTTCCACTCCCACATAACATCTGACTCAGCCTCATCATGGCTACTTGATCCTTGCCTACCTAAGTGCTATGAATTTTCATTTCCTTCATGGCAGAAACAACACTGCAAATATTTAACAAGACAACTTACTGACATGTATAGTATGATCAAAATCAGAGTCAGAGGAAAAGTTCAAAAATATCTAATCTTACACAAAACACTGTCAACCCATCTTCCCAAATCCTTGTAAACAAACATTAAATAAGTGGCAAAAAAAAAAGAGCAGAGAATTACTGAAGACATTCACAAGCTGTCAGCTACTTACCTGTGCCTAAGGGGGATACATGGGCTATCACCAGCAGAGCTGCTCTACTCTAATGCTGTTAGTCAGCCCAAACGCCAACTTGGCAAGCATTTCCACCCTGCCTCAGACAACATCAAAACACATGAAAAGAAACCCCCAAAATCTCTTCCGCACAGAAGAGATTCCAGAGAAAACAGAATGCAGAGCACACTTGTATTTACAGAAAGAAGCCCAGTGCCATTCTAAGGTTTGGTAACTTACCCTCGTACTGTGGAGTGAATTTACGCATTTCTGTTGGGAGCGTCTCATAGAACTGGTGTTCCCTCTGAATAAGGGGTTTACAGATGGTCTTGTCATTAAACCGGAGGACACAGGAGTGTCCTCCGACCTGGTGGATAAAGGGCTCGAGCAGAACTCCCTTGGAATAGTGCTCCACTTCCATAGCTCCAAATGCTGGGCTCATCCTTGTAGCACATTAGACAGGAGACAGCAGTGAAAGCAGTTCACGAGCCTCCGAGCCCTGCGGGTGTCTATCCGAACTAAAGTCTGTCAAAGCAAGCACAAGAGAGCGCCGGGCCGTGAGTCCCCGGGGCCGAACGGAGCCGACC
>NW_008625412.1:0-1565 GCF_000691845.1 Merops nubicus | reverse complement strand
CATTGAAAGGAGGCTGTAGTGAGGTGGTTGTCTAGTTTCCCATGTAACAAGAGGAAATGGCTTCAAGTTATGTCAGAGGAGGTTCAGGTTGGACCTTGGGAAAAACTTCACAGAAAGGGCTATCAAGCACTGGAGCAGCTGCTCAGGGGAGTAGTGGAGTCACCATCCCTGGAAGTATTTAAAAGATACAGATGTACTCAGAGACATGGTTGAGGGGGATTTGGCAGTGTTAGGTTGGTGGCTGGACTCTGATTTCAAAGATCTCTTCCAACATAAATGATTCTAGTGTTTCTTCAGTCTTTTATTATTAGGAGCCAAGCAGAAGGACTGACAGCTTTCCATAGCTAGTAACAAGCTAATGGAGTAAGCAGAGAGCCCATAACTGCCAGGTGGTTACTCAGGGTGGTGGCATGACACTATGGAGTACACCTGTGGGCTTCAGGTTTGCTACTGCTGTCTAACTGATGATGTGATATTTAGGAGCTGGGCTGTTGGAAGCTCCCACAGAGTTGAAAGCTGCTTGAGTCAGCACAGTACTTCAAGAGTGAAGGTTGAAAACTGCCTTGAATGACCAAGAGTGTTCCACCAATTGTTTGTAGGTCTAGTTGCAAGTTCTAGGAGAACTTAGTTCTAGGTCACCTGTATATTTTGAGTAGGAGGTAGCTGGAGGTCATGTAGTCTAACTCCTGTGCAAAACAGGCCCACACAACCTGCTTCAGGTCTGTGTATCTCCAAGGACAGAGCTTTCACAGAAGACTTAATCTTGTAACTACTGTTCCTTCCTGGCTAGAACTTCCCATGTTCCAAGCTGTGGCTGTTGCACCTTGTCCTGCCCTGGATGTCTCTCTGAAGAGCCTGGCTCTATCCCCTCCCATGAATGAGGTAACTAGACAGTAGTAAGACCTCTCCTCAGCTTTGTTAGGAGAGAACAAACCCAGTTTTTCTCCACCCTCCATTCTGGTTGTCCTCTGCTTGACTTGTTCCAGTATGTCACTGCTTTTCTTGGTCTGGGGAACATGAAACTAACATTGCTTCACAGGGTATTGCACCTAAATTTAGTAAACTGCTCCTCAAGGTTTGAGGAGTGCTGGTAAAGCTAATGCAACCCCCCTGTTTCTGCTGCTGCCAAACTCTGGCTTGAGGAAAGGAGGAAACACCCATGGATACAGGATGAGACTGGCTGCAGCACGAGGTGGTGATGGAGCAAGGAGGCAGGTAGGCTTCTGTCCCTGCACTGGAGGTGCTGGGAGCTGGGGGAGGCTCTTCTGTTGCAGCCAGAAGTGGCTGACAGGACCATGTTCCTTGTGGCTCAGCTCGGGCAAGTGGGTACTGCTGTCCCAGGCTGCCCTTCCTGATAGCTTGCAGGGCAGCCAAGGTGAACCCACCTCCTGCTCATGGAGTAAACATCTCCTGTAGCAGCAGCAGCAAAAAGTAAGTTGTTTTTTTTTCTAGCTGAAGCTTAAAGTGAGAACTATTGTGTAAGTGGGAATGAGTAACTAAATAGCTGTTGGAGGGAGATGGCACACTTCTCCTGAGGACACCTGAGCACTGCTGCTCCAAGATGG